>NC_084564.2:6577500-6877500 GCF_033978685.3 Nerophis lumbriciformis
TGGTTAAAATCAGGCACTTTGAAGCTTTTTTTAGGGATATTGCGTGATGGGTAAAATTTTGAAAAAAACTTTTAAAAAATATAATAAGCCACTGGGAACTGATTTTTAATGGTTTTAACAATTCTGAAATTGTGATAATGTTCCCCTTTAAAGACATGAATACATTGTCTGTATGCACATGTGTCATGTGAGCAAGTTTTAATGTTGTAAATGTGATGTTTTATGTGTTTGCCCTCTTGGCCAGGTCTCCCTTGGAAAAGAGATCTTTGATATCAATGGGATTTTTACCTGGTTAAATAAAGACTAAATAAAAATTAAATACCTTGCTCATTTTGCAAAGCAGATCTTGTTTTTATGACACTATAACTGTGATACGGGAGCATTTCAAGCGGGGGAATGTCAGACATCTGGAGGATGCGGTCTCCACTCGATAAGATTGAGTACGTTTACACTGCAGGTCAAAGTGGCACTAATTAGATTTTTTTCTTAGATCTGATTTTTTCCAGCGGACAGTTTACATTGCAAATAAAATGTGGTTGCTATCAGACTCCAGTGTTAACGCGCGCAGGCCCCATTGTGGACCCAATGTGGTCTTGACGTCACTTGAATGCGTACTTCGACAAAGTGAAAGCAAAGGAAGTTGACAGAGAGGAAGTCGCTACTACTACAAAATAAAATAAAAGTCGCAACACTTTAAAAATGAGTGGGTTTTTTTAATACGTGAAAGTAAATTAAAGTAATATAATCTATGAATGGATGTATAAAGTGCAATATATTTGGGAGCGTTGTAATCTTTTTATGGCTGTTAAGTAGAGGATACACTGACATATACGTGGATCTACGTGAGCTCTATTTTTCAACTCACACGCAAGCAAATGCGCCACAGCGTCAATTCCGGTTATTAAACAATGGCTATTTTATCTGAATCAAAACATATATTTATATATTACATATAGCCTATTATTTGTGCATTATTAATAAGTGATGCACTGAAAATGTGATCGTCTTAAATAGAAACGGAAACCGTGTGTTGTGACGAAATAGCCATTTTTATATATATAGTATAGTATAATTTCAGGGGTGTAACGCTCAGGGTAGGGTGTCTCGATACCAATATTTTGGTACCGGTACAAAACTGTATTTCGATACTTTTCTAAATAAAGGGGACCACAAAAAATGACTTTATTGGCTTTATTTTAACAAAAAATCTTACGGTACATTAAACATCTGTTTCTTATTGCAATCGCAGAACAATTTTGTCCTTAAATAAAATAGTGAACATACTAGACAACTTGTCTTTTAGTAGTAAGTAAACAAACAAAGGCTCCTAATTTGTCATAATGTCATTTCCCATTCTATTATTTTGTCAAAATTATAAAGCACAAGCTGCAAAAATTGATTAAACTACTTGTTCATTTACTCTTAATATCTGTTTGTTTTCCGTTTCAACTTGATCTATCTACACTTCTGTTAAAATGTAATATTTTATTATATATCACTATTATGTTAGATCCACTATGGACTGGACTTTCACAATATTATGTCAGACCCACTCGACGTCCATTGCATCCGGTCTCCCCTAGAGGGGGGGGGGGGGGGGGGGGGGGGGGGGGCTCACCCACATATGTGGTCCTCTCCAAGGTTTCTCACAGTCATTCACATAGACGTCCCCCTGGGTTGTGAGTTTTTCCTTGCCCCTATGTGGGCTCTGTACCGCGGATGTCGTTGTGGCTTGTGCAGCCCTTTGAGACACTTGTGATTTAGGGCTATATAAATAAACATTGATTGATTGATTGATTTTTGCTGCCGACTGTGCACACAAGTGATGTCGCTTGCCCGAAACTGAAAAATCTCATACGGGTCGCATTGCGTTTAGACTGAAGTCACATTTGAAAAGATCAGATTCCAATCGAATTCAGGACTACCTCCTGATGTGGCCTGAATCTGATGCCAAAAGATCAGATTTGAAGCACTTTGGAGCATTTAGACTGCCAAAAATATCTGTGTCACTTGAGGGCAAAAAAAAACAGATTTGGTGTGCAGTGTAAATGGGGTGAGACAAAGTTGTGAGAAAAATAACTATAATTTTAGCCTAAGTCTGCCAGCTAAATTTAGTCTCAATCAATTCAAGTGCTTTTCAAAAGTGCGACAATTTGCAGTGCAATGACGAAAGGCACAATAACAAATGTCAATGACACACAAAATATTAGGCAACAATACATTGGTAATATTAACAAGATTAATAAACATGCAATCTATTAGATAGCTAAAATGTTTAAAAATATTAAATAATGCAATTATATGCATTAAGTCTATGAGATTGATAAAAAATGTCAGTAAATAATATACCAGTGTGCAGCTTTTTAAACAGATCAAAATGTGTGTTCCTTTTTGAGCAAGTTAGATAGGTTTGGTGTTTTATCCTTTGTTGAATATGTCGGCGCTTTATAATCCAATTAGTCGACTCATCGTTAAGATAGTCTATGACTAGTCGACTATCAAAATAGTCATCGGTTGCAGCTCTAAAAGAAGGAGGGCGAGTAAGCGGTCAGTTTGCCATTAGACATAATTGATAACTGTTACATCCATGAAAATAAAAGACACAGTATCCATTTTGTTGGGTGGAATTTAACCAGATGATGGCCACCAAAATGTATTATGACTGTACCTTGATGTGCATGTTCAAGTCAAGACGGATGCAACGTTTCAACTTGAACCACTGTGACAGTACAGTAACAACACGTGTCACTCATTTTACCAGAGTACATGCATGCTTGTCTAAACTCATCATGTAGCTTCTCCAGATGACAGCATTCTTTTTACACCGGTTCTAACCTTTTAAAAATGTTGCCCACCAGTGGACAAGCAGATCTCTAGTGAAGAAAAGCAACATTAGATAGAAAAGGCAGGCTGTGAAGGTCTGAACGGAGAGCTTTCTACTTTGTCAAATATGAACAAGCGGTGTCAAGCAAAGGCAACACGGGCCTCTGTAAACACACCTGAGGGCAGGAAGTCCAAGCTACTCACCTTTGTCAAATATGACAGCAAATCCGAAAAGACTCAAAATAGCTTTGTGTAGCTCACTATGACCTGATGTGACCGTCGTATCCACCTGTCAGTTGTGTAAAACTGACCACAGCAAGTCAACGCATGAATGTTTTTTTGTCTTAGATTTTATGCACGATGCCCTTCCTGATGCACAGTGGCACTCTGAAGTGGCTCAGAGACTTACTGTAGGACAGTCCTTACAGATTTAGAGCTGCATCACAAAGTCAATACTGCAAAAAAGTCAGTTTGGTGGACAATACCTGATGTTGTGACACCGGCCCATCCAGTTTGTGACACTGAAGCATCATGGAGGAAAACTCTACAACCAAGCTAACAGTACAACGCGACCGCAAGGAATTAATAGTAAATGGGTTATACTTGTATAGCGCTTTTCTACCTTCAAAGTACCGTATTTTCCGCACTATAAGGCGCACCTAAAAACCACAAATTTTCTCAAAAGCTGACAGTGCGCCTTATAATCCGGTGCGCCTTATATATGGGTTAATATTAATATTAATTTTCATAAAGTTTCGGTCTCGCAACTACGGTAAACAGCCGCCATCTTTTTTCCCCGTAGAAGAAGAAGAAGCGCGTGGTGCATGCTGGGATATGTGACGTTTCATTTCCATTTGTGTGTTTATGTAAAGACCCCAAAATGGCTCCTATTAAGTGTGTTGTCTGTCTAATTATAAATAATGCAGACGAGGCGTGTTAACTGAGTTCTCAACGTTTACTCACAGCGTGCTCATAACCACATTCTAACTGCCAGCATACAACAACGCTTCTCAGGGCTACCGCGCATGCTCGTCACTATCGTTGCATGCTGGGTAGTGTAGTTGTTATATTTGCTAGCTCATAACATCACATTAAGAGACACGCTTACGCGCTTAATTCAATACTCGCCGTCATTCCGGGTGGATTGACAAAAGACCTCCAGCCGCTAGATATTGGTGTCAACAGGGCATTCGAAGCTAGACTGCTAACTGCGTGGGAACAGTGGATGACAGAAGGCGAACACACGTGACGTTCACCAAGACAGGGAGACAGCGCCAGACGACATACGCCACTATCTGCCAGTGGATCGTAAATGCCTGGGCTGATTCAGTCTCATCTGTGGTCCGAGCTTTCAGGAAGGCAGGAATTGTCACTGAACTAATAAACGGCAACGACACTGACTCCATTAATGACGACTTCGACGAGACGGAGCCGGCCATGTTGGATGCCGTATTCGCTCAACTGTTTAATTCGGACACTGAAGAGGAAGAATTCGAGGGATTTGTGAATGAGCTATAACTTCATAAAGTGAGCTTTACATTTTTATTTTGTGTGTTGTGTGACATTAACGTTTGAGCAACGTTGAGTTATTGATATATTGTTATTGCTCTGCACTATTTCACGTGTTACTATATTGTGATTGCACGTTTGATTTACGTAACACGAGTAAATCAGCTGTTTATTCATTTTGGGAGTGAACGGAGTTGTCAGAACGCTGGTTTGTTATCTATTAATAAAGTTTGACTGACCTATCTGACTGTTTTGTTGACATAGGTGCGCCTTATAATCCGGTGCGCCTTATATATGAACAAAGTTTTGGAATATGCCATTCATTGAAGGTGCGCCTTATAATCCGATGCACCTTATAGTGCGGAAAATACGGTACTCAAAGCACTTTGACACTATTTCCACATTCACACACTGATGGCCCTAACCACGACCCATCAGGAGCAAGGGTGAAGTGTCTTGCTTAAGGACACAATGGACGTGACTAGGTTGGTAGAAGATGGGGGATCGAACCAGGAACCCTTAGGTTTCCGCCACGCTGTCCCATATAAATTACGTCACACTATGGCTACAATGAGGATTACATTGACCAAAAAGTCAAACCCTCTATTATTACATCACAAATATTTAAATTCACAGATGTGGTGCATTTTTGAACAGCTACAATCATGCGAAATGCAAAATGTGTATGCCCACACAACACTAAAAGCTTTTAGCACATCAGTTTGAAGAGTATGGAAGTGATTGAGGAAAGATCTCAAAATATGTGCAAACATGAGTCAGTAAAAGAACAGTATAAGCATTTGGTGTATGGAAAAATGCAGAGAACCATTATGTCTGATTTAATCAATTTGCCATTTAATACATATTCTGTATTTAAGCATTTTATGGTATAGTTTTTTAAAGTTGTCAAAATTAACGAGTTACCTCATGTGATTAATCCTGTACACACTTATATTAATCATGTAATTTATTTTGCTCGTACAAGCTCTTTTACCTTAACTGCGATACGGTCAGTGATCAGATCAACGCGTACGTCAGTACAAGAATGAATGAGGAGACTCCGGCTTATTTTCACACCAAAATAAAGCCTGAAAGAACTTCAGATGTAACTGCTACCAAGTCTTTAAAAACATTCCTAGATACAATTCTGACAATAAAATTGGATTGGTGTACAAATATTCAGGTCTTTTCTTGAGCAAATTTTAGATATGCATGCGAGCAATCACCCGTAATTAATTGTGATTAATGCAAATTCCAAAATGTGATTAATCTGATTCACAAAAATTAATCATTTGACAGCCCAAGTTTCTTTATTTCAAACATGTTCAAAAGTTACATAAACGAACATCACGTGATTATACTAGCACAAAAAGAGAGCAGAGTGTACACAGTCAAATTCCTTGTGTGTTAAACATACTTGGCAAATAAATCTGATTCTGATTCTCCATATCTATTACTGATAAATCATTCAGGAGGCTTCCTTCTACTCCTTTTTAACATGTGATGTACTTTCAAGTAACTTTGTAAAGCAGAGTTGGGCAAATATTTTGACTTGGGTGCCACATTGAGAGAAAAAAAATGTGGCTGGGAGCCAATGTGTATGAAATTATATGTACACATTTAGCTGTGAAAATGTGCTGTACAGTATGTGTGTTTGGGTCCCTTTTTTTCAGGAACACGAATACCAAAAAGTCACAATGTCCGATAGTGTTCTAAAAACATTATTATGACAGACCACCTCAAAAAAAAAGGAATGGAATTTTACAGTTTTTTACTGAATGGGACACCCAAAATATACATTAAAATAAAGAAAGTGGGATTTACAATATCAACTATGAACAATAAAACACTGAATATTAACATATGAACGTCACTCTTCTTTTACTTCTCAGACTAGCTCAGGGGTAGGGAACCTATGGCTCTCGAGCCAGATGTGGCTCTTTTGATGACTGCATCTGGCTCTCAGATAAATCTTAGCTGACATTGCTTAACACGACAAGTAATGAATAATTCCGCTGGTAATCACAATGTTAAAAATAACATTCAAAATATAAAACATTCTCATGTATTTTAATCCATCCATCCATCCATTTTCGACCGCACCTGATCAAGAAGTCGCAAAAATGGTAAGAAGTATTTTATTTATTATTGGTTAGCTTCAGAATAACAATGTTATTAAAAAGAATAAGAGACTTATCATACTCTAAAAATGTTGGTCTTACTTAAAAATGCACGCGATTAGTTGTATTCAGTGTTAAAAAATATTATATGGCTCTCACGGAAATACATTTTAAAATATTTGGCTTTCATGGCTCTCTCAGCCAAAAAGGTTCCCGACCCCTGGACTCATACTTGCCAACCCTCCCGGATTTTCCGGGAGACTCCCGAAATTCAGCGCCTCTCCCGAAAACCTCCCGGGACAAATGTTCTCCCGAAAATCTCCCGAAATTCAAGCGGACCTGAGTGACGTGTCGACGGCCTGTTTTCACGTCCGCTTTCCCACAATATAAACAGCGTGCCTTCCCAATCACGTTATAACTGTAGAATGATCGAGGGCGAGTTCTTGGTTTCTTATGTGGGTTTATTGTTAGGCAGTTTCATTATCGTCCTCCCAGCGCGGTAACAAAACACAACAACAGCAGTCACGTTTTCGTCTACCGTAAAGCAGTTCGTCTGCCGTAAACAGCAATGTTGTGACACTCTTAAACAGGACAATACTGCCATCTACTGTACATGCATATGTGACAATAACATCTAGGGCTTTTAGAGAGTGCAGTGCACAACTGCGCACACAACAAGGAGACGAAGCAGAATGCATCATCAGAGAGGGTGTTCAGCATGGCTAGAAAAATAGTGACAGAGAAATAGAACAAGGATGGACAATTCAACCCTGAACTCAACAATGAGTAGATGAGTGTTATGTGTGTGTATATGTGTAAATAAATGAACACTGAAATTCAAGTATTTATGTTATTTATATATATATATATATATATACTACTCAGTGGCCTAGTGACCTACTCAGTGGCCTAGTGGTTAGAGTGTCCGCCCTGAGATCGGTAGGTTGTGAGTTCAAACCCCGGCCGAGTCATACCAAAGACTATAAAAATGGGACCCATTACCTCCCTGCTTGGCACTCAGCATCAAGGGTTGGAATTGGGGGTTAAATCACCAAAATGATTCCCGGGCGCGGCCACCGCTGCTGCCCACTGCTCCCCTCACCTCCCAGGGGGTGATCAAGGGTGATGGGTCAAATGCAGAGAATAATCTCGCCACACCTAGTGTGTGTGTGACAATCATTGGTACTTTAACTTTAACTTATATATATATAGCTAGAATTCACTGAAAGTCAAGTATTTCATAAGAAATACTTGACTTGGTGAATTCTAGCTGTAAATATACTCCTACCCTCTTAACCACGCCCCCAATCACTCCCGAAATCGGAGGTCTCAAGGTTGGCAAGTATGCCTGGACTAGCTCCTCAATAGACATATTTAAAAAAAAATTAAAAACAGCAAAATATGAATGCAAAGTATAATAAACACCTACAATATGATATATTATCACTTGTAGGCAGAACTTTGTTGTAAAAATCTGCTTCTGACACATGTGTTTGGGCTGGCCGCCCTGAAAACAAACCACGCCCACTCTGGTTTGTTCCTCGTCTAATGATGCTGTGCCGAGATTACCGTAATAACTCGTATAACACCCAAAAGTGCAATTTCATCCATTCAAATACTTTCTATAGTTCAAGACTTACGGTAATTCAAAAACAACACTGCACTTCATAATGGCGGCTACAGTTTTGATGTTAAATGTCTAAAAAAAGTTATGTAGGCAGGATTGAAAATCTTAATAGGCTGAACTAAAGCATGCTTACTTACACACTGATAACCTGGGGAAAAAAACTGTAGCGTAGTTCTGGTTTTGAAAGTTACAGTTTTTGGTACGAAATAAAGTAATAGTTTGTTTAAAAAGTCAGACAAAGTGGTAAGTAAGAGACAGAAGAGAATGTCCCAGATGCAGGCAGTGCTCCCCTCCTCTTAAAAACAATCTAACAATAAAGTTACTGTGTGGGTTTTCCCTGTTGAACAGCTAATCCACGCCGTGACATTTCAGCTACATCTGAGTGGATGCCAAGTTACAACAAAGTCCACGCAACGGAGATCGACAAAAGCCACAGGTGTTGTACTTACTGGCTTAAATGAACACAAGGCAGCCGACACACAACATCCACCTGACGTCATGTCGGAAAGGCGACGAAGAAGACGAAGTCGCTCCGTGTTTAACTCGTCCAAAGTGTTGTTAAATCCTCGTGGGAATATAGTTTCAAAAACACACTCCGCCTTGTTTTAAGTAGGCTCGTGAAATGAACATGGGGGGAAAAAAAAGACAGTGTTGCTGCTGCCTCTCCGGGCGGAAACACAAAGTGTGATGACGCATTCCAACGCTCCCACGCTAGCACCGCCCGGTTTCGTGACGTCACTGCATAGCAAACCCGACCTTAACCACACTTTCACGGTTCAAAAAAGTAAGAAAAACACAAACTCGACACTATCACGGCTATATTGCTTCACTTTTTAGGACAGCTGGTGTTTTATGTGAGAAAAAATGTGTACACTCAGTGGCCACCTCATTAGGTACACCTACACATTGGCAAATACATAACGCTCATTTTTGATAGATCATGACAGGCCATCTATTGAAGAATCTATCGATTATTTTGCTTGTACTGTAGCTGCAGTGTTCAGTTTATTTGTAATGTTGATGACCCAATATCTTCAAACGCCATTATGGGTTTATCATCATTACATAAGAATTAGTCACATGACGATTTTAACAACGTATCTGATAGTATTGTCACAACAATATCAGGAAAAAGTCACAATACCATACTTGCCAACCTTGAGACCTCCGATTTCGGTTGGGGGCGTGGTTAAGATATATATATATATATATATATATATATATATAAATACTTGAATTTCAGTGTTCATTTATTTACACATATACACACACATAACACTCCTCTACTCATTGTTGAGTTAAGGGTTGAATTATCCATCCTTGTTCTATTCTCTGTCACTATTTCAGAACACACACATTATACAAATATACTTATAAAATCAATAAGAAAACGGGAGCTCTAATTTGGGAGTCTGAATTAGGATCAGAAGTTCCTATATAAACATTGCGTACTCACGTCGCCATTTTGTATTGATTACTGCAGCTGTACACTGGATTCATTCACAAATACAAACTACAACTCACAAACACTTTAGAGTTAGGCTCCACCATCAGAATGTGTACTTAAACTTATAAAGATCACATGGATATTATTCAGTGAGTTGATTCACCAAAACTAACCTGTTATACAGGAGGAAAAAGCACACAGGACGTTTCAATTGTTTACAGACTGGTCGCTCTCATCAGAATGACAAGACACTTCCGGTCTGCAGGTGATAGCATTCAATTGGGAAGAAACGCCCTACTGCCCACTACTGACCAATGTGAATACTGATAAATGTGTAATGACAGCTCCAAAAACGAATTCAAACCACAAAATAAAATAAATAAATCAACACAAAAATGTGACACATTATGGCGTGGCCTCCAGCTCCGCCTGAATTTCGGGAGATTTTCGGGAGAAAATTTGTCCCGGGAGGTTTTCGGGAGAGGCGCTGAATTTCGGGAGTCTCCCGGAAAATCCGTGAGGGTTGGCAAGTATGCACAATACCAACACAAAATAATAATACAACTAGAAAAGCAGTGTGATCACAGAGTCCAGAGTGTGGTCTGGGGGCCATTTGCGCCCCGCAGTTATTTATTTATTTATTTTTGGCCCACGACACCTTCTACAGACAAAATAAACTGCTTTGACTAGAACTAAAAAAAACAAAGGAAAATGCAATGAGACCAATTTCCCCCCAAAATGAGACCTGAAAACTAGAAATGCCGATATTATCGGCCGATAAATGCGTTAAAATGTAATATCGGAAATTATCGGTATCTGTTTTTTATTATCGGTATCGGTGTTTTTTTATTTTATTTTTTTTATTAAATCAACATAAAAAACACAAGATACACTTACAATTAGTGCACCAACCCAAAAAACCTCCCTCCCCCATTTACACTCATTCACACAAAAGGGTTGTTTCTTTCTGTAATTAATATTCTGTTTCCTACATTATATATCAATATATATCAATACAGTCTGCAAGGGATACAGTCCGTAAGCACACATGATTGTGCGTGCTGTTGGTCCACTAATAGTACTAACCTTTAACAGTTAATTTGGCTAATTTTCATTAATTACTAGTTTCTATGTAACTGTTTTTATATTGTTTTACTTTCTTTTTTATTCAAGAAAATGTTTTTAATTTATTTATCTTAATAATTTTTTTTAAAAGTACCTCATCTTCACCATACCTGGTTGTCCAAATTAGGCATAATAATGTGTTAATTCCACGACTGCATATATCGGTATCGGTTGATATCGGTATCGGTAATTAAAGGGTTGGACAATATCGGGATATCGGCAAAAAGCCATTATCGGAAATCGACTGAAAACTAAAATAGTCAACCTGTGCTTGATGAACACAATGTATGTACACATTTATTGAATATTAAGAAGAGTTTATTCATTTACAATGTATTGGATTTTGTTATGCTTCGGTTTAATCCCAGATGCAGAGACGGCAGGCTAGTGCAGGAAAGTATCATTCTTTATGAGTGAAACGCAGGTAACATAAAAACAAAGATGTTCAGCTGGGAAGTGCACAAATGGAAAACAGGTGTGTGATGCGCAAAGCAAGCAAAAGGTACAACTTTGAGGTACAAAGCAAAATCATCTGGTCCTGAAAAGCATCCTATTATCAACCATGGACATGTGTTCCCTGGTTGTCAATCAAGGACAGGTGACGGAGCCAGCGCTCAGACCAGAGGAGTGGTAACAAATGGGAGGCGACCATGAAGTGGAATGAAAAATAAGGAAATAATACAAAACACAAGAAACTAATACTGACTGTCATGTAGGACCATGATAGGTTTTAGGACCTTGGATGTACAAAAAAGTAGAAAGTAGCCCCTACAGCCTTCAACCCCAACACCCCTGCCCTGTCCAAGCATCCTAATAGTAAAAACAAATCAAAATCCAGACGATGATCTGGGTCGCCCCCTAAAATATAATAAGTTGTTCCTTATCTCATTTCCTAAAAGTTTAATAAAAATGTGCCCAACACTTTTTGAGCTTATATGGGGATGAAAGTAACTGAGTGAACCCTCTTTGATGTTTCCACCCTCTTTGCAAGCAAACACACACGCACACAGAAGTTGAGGCTCAGAACTTAAACATTAAGGTAGCGTCGTCGTAAAAATGGCCCGGGTCAGGCCCAAAATCTATTCAATTGCTCCTTATCCCTTTTCTGACATTTCATGAACGTTTCATTCAAATCCACCCACAGCCTTTTGAGGTATTTTGCTAACAAAACAAACAAACCCCAGCAATTGCATAAATAAGGTAACTATTCCCTGTTGTGTCATACAATTGTATGTACAAAATAAAGTCAACAGTGGAAAAATGACTCATTACCTTGCTGGTGTACATGCTTCTGCCTCATGGTGGAGGGAATGGGTTCAACTTCATCAAGAAGAGCATCCTACGTAAAAACTAAGCCAAAACAATTCATGCGATGGACTTACTGCGGCGACTCTCGACAGGGATAGGTGGAAGAAAGTGCAAAAATATCTCAACAAAAGCAAAAAATATACACCCTTGGTGTCAAAATTATAGATCAGTGGTTCCCAAACTTTTTTTTCACAAAGTACCACCTTTGAAAACACTTGGCTCGCCAATGATCAACATTAAAATACAGTAGCATAGTAGGCCTAAGTATTCATTAAAAAGTATTAATAATATTAAATATTTTTGGCCACTGTAACATTACACACACGTTGAACAGTAACACTATGCTTGAATATAGGAAAATAAAACACTGTACTTAAAAATAATGAATAAAATATTTGACATACCACTAGATGGAGCCCACATACACAGTTTAAAAAATCACTGCTATAAATACACCATATTGCCAAAAGTATTTGGCCACCCATCCAAATGATCAGAATCAGGTGTCCTAATCACTTGGCCACAGGTGAATAAAATCTACCACTTAGGCATGGAGACTGTTTCTACAAACATTTGTGAAAGAATGAGCCGCTCTCAGGAGCTCAGTGATTTCCAGCGTGGAACTGTCATAGGATGCCACCTGTGCAACAAATCCAGTCGCTCCAAAGTCAACTGTAGGCTTTATCATAAGAAAATGGAGGAGTTTGGGAACAACAGCCACTCAGCCCCCAAGTGGTAGGCCATGTAAACTGACAGAGAGGGGTCAGCAGATGCTGAAGCGCATAGTGCAAAGAGGTCGCAGACTTTCTGCACAGTCAATTGCTAGAGAGCTCCAAACTGCACGTGACTAAGGCGGAAACGACGCGTCGACGTAGTCGACGTCATCGGTTACGTAAATACGTCGACGCCGTTTTTGTGCGTCGGCGCGTCGCATATTTACGTCACACTACTGTCATGGCGGAGCGCAAAGCAGACGATGCGAGCGAGGGGAAAAAAGCACGCCAAAAGTCGTCAAAAGTGTCGGAGTATTTCAATAAACGGCCTAAAATGTTGTTGTATGCACACTATGTTGAGCGGAAATGGCCTATCAAAGCAGCACAACGGCTATGAACGAACATTTGAAAAGAAAACCCCCGACAGCGTTCTTGCCATCACTATCAACAAGTCAATCGTCCGCGTGCGTATACGTTGTCATTATTACACAAAAACATGAATGTGTCATTTGTATCTGCGTTGTAAATTCATAAACTAAAGCACCGTTTGCTCTGAGAGGCGCGTTTGGCGTGCCTGTTCAGTGTTTACAAAGACGCGCTCCTCTTTAACGCTGTGGAGAGGCGGCGGCGGCGAGCGAGCGGCGAGGCGGGGCGCGCCGGGAGCGACGCCGCAAGAGACAGGGGACGACGAGCGAGCGAGGAAGAGGAGCTGAAAAGCGAGGAAAGAAAGAGAAAAGAGTTGGAAGAGAAAAGACTTTGTGTAAAATTAAAAGATTGTAAACCTGGCAAAGCCGTCTGGCGTTCAGTCTGTCGGTCCTGAAAGAACCCCACGGCACAAGACGTGTCACAAACGCTAACGTTAATTAGTTGTGCAAATACCTTTTACAACATTAACAGTTACATATACTATGTACAAACCAACAATTAACTTTCACTTTAATCATACTATCATTGTTGTGTTATTAAGCAAAATAAGCAATACTTTTACTTTTGTTGAAATGTTTACACTGTACACTTTTTTGTATTGGATGTTTAGCTTTATTTTTGCACATTTTAGCAAATAAGCAATACTTTTACTTTTGTTGAAATGTTTACACTGTTACAGAATATTTCCGTTTTGCACTTTTTTGTATTGGATGTTTATCTTTATTTTTGCACATTTTAAAGCAAAATAAGCAATACTTTTACTTTTTAAATGCTTATACTATTCCAGAATATTAAGATTGGCACTGGATGTTTACTTTTATATTTGCACATTAAAAAGCAAATAAGCTACTTTTAATTTTGTTAAATGTTAAAAGTTTTAAATGTTTACATTGTTACAGAATATTTTGTCATGTTGTTGTCAATGTTGACTGAGTGGCCATACTTTTTTTTTTTGTAAATAAAAGCCATGCCTTTTGAAAAAACTGGCCTAAATTTATTTTTTTCATCTTAATTTTAAATTTAAAAAAAAATCGGTAAAAGGAAAAATAATCTATAGATTAATCGAAAAAATAATCTATAGATTAACCGATTAATCGAAAAAATAATCTATAGATTAATCGATAGAAAAATAATCGTTAGCTGCAGCCCTACACATATTTGAAACATATTGCGTGGCCTTCTATAAACTAAATGGTCGGAACGATCCAGCGGAATGAAGAGTATTAAATATTGTGTCCATATTTCCATAGACTAAAATGACATGACAGGATGATTGAGGCGGATACTGATTAAGTCTTAATGACTCAGTTTGGCACGGCGGTCTGATAAAAAACAGGGAATTGTGAAAAATGACACGTGCTTGCTAACACAAACACATCCATCACCAGTGAACGCACAATCCGTTTTTATAGCGAGCACCCTCTAATGATAGGTTTCCTTCCAGCTAATGAAACCACAGAGTGTGTACGTCTCAGAGTGTCTCCGAGAGCCAATAAGCTGTCGGCACCGGCGAGGAGGACGTTCCCGGCAGAAACAGGTCGACTCAGGAGAACGCGCAACGCTGCCAATCACGGGGCCGGTTTCATACAAAAGCATGGTGGCGGCGCAGCCAATAGTGGTGGATTTTCAGAGGCAGGTTGTGGAATGTGGGATGGTCAACGATTGAAGGCGGCAGAAAAAGAGAGCATGCACGCACGCACACACGGTTCATGTTCACCAGTCATCTATCTTTGGCATGGGAAAAAAAAGCGTGTATGACACAGAATGTGGGGAATCTTTTGCAGCAGGTTTTGTTCTTGTTCACGATGGCGAACACAAAGCAACTTCCAAACACACAAATATTCGAAGGAGACTATAGTTTGGTTATAGTTATGTGATTTATGGCAAACAATAATTCATTTGTTGCGGTCCGCCACAATTAAAACTGGACCGCCACAGAGATTTGTTGACGTTTTTTTGTTCAGATTCGGCGTGTTTGCCCTTGCTCAAACTTAACAATGGGACCGTCTGTGTAGCTTGTTCTAGCTCCATATAGCAGATGGCATCATGGCTGCTTATTACCGCACCTGTCACGCACACATCACTGGTCGCGCATTTTAACGCAACTGTTTATCAAATCGAGATACAGGTAAAAGCCAGTAAATTAGAATATTTTGAAAAACTTGATTTATTTCAGTAATTGCATTCAAAAGGTGTAACTTGTACATTATATTTATTCATTGCACACAGACTGATGCATTCAAATGTTTATTTCATTTAATTTTGATGATTTGAAGTGGCAACAAAGGAAAATCCAAAATTCCGTGTGTCACAAAATTAGAATATTACTTAAGGCTAATACAAAAAAGGGATTTTTAGAAATGTTGGCCAACTGAAAAGTATGAAAATGAAAAATATGAGCATGTACAATACTCAATACTTGGTTGGAGCTCCTTTTGCCTCAATTACTGCGTTAATGCGGCGTGGCATGGAGTCGATGAGTTTCTGGCACTGCTCAGGTGTTATGAGAGCCCAGGTTGCTCTGATAGTGGCCTTCAACTCTTCTGCGTTTTTGGGTCTGGCATTCTGCATCTTCCTTTTCACAATACCCCACAGATTTTCTATGGGGCTAAGGTCAGGGGAGTTGGCGGGCCAATTTAGAACAGAAATACCATGGTCCGTAAACCAGGCACGGGTAGATTTTGCGCTGTGTGCAGGCGCCAAGTCCTGTTGGAACTTGAAATCTCCATCTCCATAGAGCAGGTCAGCAGCAGGAAGCATGAAGTGCTCTAAAACTTGCTGGTAGACGGCTGCGTTGACCCTGGATCTCAGGAAACAGAGTGGACCGACACCAGCAGATGACATGGCACCCCAAACCATCACCCAACCATGCAAATTTTGCATTTCCTTTGGAAATTGAGGTCCCAGAGTCTGGAGGAAGACAGGAGAGGCACAGGATCCACGTTGCCTGAAGTCTAGTGTAAAGTTTCCACCATCAGTGATGGTTTGGGGTGCCATGTCATCTGCTGGTGTCGGTCCACTCTGTTTCCTGAGATCCAGGGTCAACGCAGCCGTCTTCCAGCAAGTTTTAGAGCACTTCATGCTTCCTGCTGCTGACCTGCTCTATGGAGATGGAGATTTCAAGTTCCAACAGGACTTGGCGCCTGCACACAGCGCAAAATCTACCCGTGCCTGGTTTACGGACCATGGTATTTCTGTTCTAAATTAGCCCGCCAACTCCCCTGACCTTAGCCCCATAGAAAATCTGTGGGGTATTGTGAAAAGGGAGATGCAGAATGCCAGACCCAAAAACGCAGAAGAGTTGAAGGCCACTATCAGAGCAACCTGGGCTCTCATAACACCTGAGCAGTGCCAGAAACTCATCGACTCCATGCCACGCCGCATTAACGCAGTAATTGAGGCAAAAGGAGCTCCGACCAAGTATTGAGTATTGTACATGCTCATATTTTTCATTTTCATACTTTTCAGTTGGCCAACATTTCTAAAAATCCCTTTTTTATATTAGCCTTAAGTAATATTCTAATTTTGTGACATACGGAATTTTGGATTTTCATTTGTTGCCACTTCAAATCATCAAAATTAAATGAAATAAACATTTGAGTGCATCAGTCTGTGTGCAATGAATAAATATAATGTACAAGTTACACCTTTTGAATGCAATTACTGAAATAAATCAAGTTTTTCAAAATATTCTAATTTACTGGCTTTTACCTGTATGTCAAGACTAGAGATGTCCGATAATATCGGCCGGTAAATGCTTTAAAATGTAATATCGGAAATCATCGGTATCGGTTTCAAAAAGTAAAATGTATGACTTTTTAAAACGCCGCTGTGTACACGGACGTAGGGAGAAGTACAGAGCGCCAATAAACCTTAAAGGCACTGCCTTTGCGTGCCGGCCCAGTCACATAATATCTACGGCTTTTCACACAAACAAGTGAATGCCATGCATACTTGGTCAACAGCCATACAGGTCACACTGAGGGTGGCCATATAAACAACTTTAACACTGTTACAAATATGCGCCACACTGTGAACCCACACCAAACAAGAATGACAAACACATTTCGGGAGAACATCCACACCGTAACACAACATAAACAGAACAGAACAAATACCCAGAACCCTTTGCAGCACTAACTCTTCCGGGACGCTACAATATACACCCCCGCTACCCCCTACACCCCCCACCTCAACCCCGCCCACCTCAATCTTGTCAAATAATGCACTTTGTGACTTCAATAATAAATATGGCAGTGCCATGTTGGCATTTTTTTCCATAACTTGAGTTGATTTATTTTGGAAAACCTTGTTACATTGTTTAATGCATCCAACGGAGCATCACAACAAAATTAGGCATAATAATATGTTAATTCCACGACTCTATATATCGGTATCGGTTGATATCGGAATCGGTAATTAAGAGTTGGACAATATCGGAATATCGGATATCGGCAACAAAGCCATTATCGGACATCTCTAGTCAAGACGTGTACAGTGGAACCTCAATTTACGAATGCCTCTATTTGAGACATTTTCCGTGTACGAACCTATACATGCCTCAGTGTGTGAACTGTCTCGCCTCATTTATTCATTTAGCATGTTGCTGGAAGCCATAGGTAGCTACTAGGGCTGTGAATCTTTGAGTGTCCCACGATTCGATTCAATATCGATTCTTGGGGTCACGATTCGATTCAAAATCGATTTTTTTTTTTTCAATTCAACATGATTCTCGATTCGAAAACGATTTTTTCCCGATTCAAAAGGATTCTCTATTCATTCAATACATAAGATTTCAGCAGGATCTACCACAGTCTGCTGACATGCAAGCAGAGTAGTAGATTTTTGTAAAAAGCTTTTATAATTGTAAAGGACAATGTTTTATCAAGTGATTGCAATAATGTACATTTGTTTTAACTATTAAATGAACCAAAAATATGACTTATTTTATCTTTGTGAAAATATTGGACACAGTGTGTTGTCAAGCTTATGAGATGCGATGCAAGTGTAAGCCACTGTGACACTATTCTTTTTTTTTTTTTTTTTTTTATAAATGTCTAATGATAATGTCAATGAGGGATTTTTAATCACTGCTATGTTGAAATTGTAACCAATATTGATGCTGTTGTTGATAATATTCATTTTTGTTTCACTACTTTTGGTTTGTTCTGTGTCGTGTTTGTGTCTCCTCTCAATTGCTCTGTTTATTGCAGTTCTGAGTGTTGCTGGGTCGGGTTTGGTTTTGGAATTGGATTGCATTGTTATGGTATTGCTGTGTATTGTTTTGTTGGATTGATTAATAAATTTTTTTTAAATGAGAATCGATTCTGAATCGCACAACGTGAGAATCGCAAATTGATTTTTTTTCCCCACACCCTTAATATATATACACACACACATGCACAGTGTCTTCAAAGTGTGTATTTTTTTTACTAAAATAGGGACTTTTGTCGAGGCTAGAACCAATTATTCATGTTTACATTGATTTTTATGGGGAACCTTGCTTCACTATATGAACTTTTCGGTTTATGAAACATGTTGAAGAACCAATCGAGTACCGTATTTTCCGCACTATAAGCCGCACCTAAAAACCACAAATTTTCTCAAAAGCTGACAGTGCGCCTTATAACCCGGTGCGCTTTATATATGGATTAATATTAAGATTCATTTTCATAAAGTTTCGGTCTCGCAACTACGGTAAACAGCCGCCATCTTTTTTCCCCGTAGAAGAGGAAGTGCTTCTTCTTCTTCTACGCAAGCAACCGCCAAGGTAAGCACCCGCCCCCATAGAACAGGAAGCGCTTCTTCTTCTACTGTAAGCAACCACCCGCCCGCGTAGAAGAAGAAGAAGCGCGCGAATATTACGTTTCATTTCCTTTGTGTGTTTACATCTGTAAAGACCACAAAATGGCTCCTACTAAGCGACAGGGATCCGGTTCATGAAAAGACGCAATCTCTCCATCCGCACACAGATTACTATTTCACAGCAACTGCCTAAAGACTTTCAAGAAAAGCTGGCTACTTTCCGTGCATATTGTAAAAACAAGATAGCTGAAAAAAAGATCCGGCCAGAGAACATTATCAACATGGACGAGGTTCCACTGACTTTTGATATTCCTGTGAACCGCACTGTGGATACAACGGGAGCACGTACGGTGAATATTCGCACCACAGGGAATGAGAAGTCATCCTTCACTGTGGTTCTAGCTTGCCATGCTAATGGCCAGAAACTTCCACCCATGGTGATATTCAAAAGGAAGACCTTGCCAAAAGAGACCTTTCCAGCCGGCGTCATCATAAAAGCTAACTCGAAGGGATGGATGAAGAAAAGATGAGCGAGTGGTTAAGGTAAGTTTACGCGAAGAGGCCGGGTGGCTTTTTTCACGCAGCTCCGTCCATGTTGATATACGACTCCGTGCGCGCCCACATCACGCTGGTTTTTAATATATTATTAAAGTTTGACTGACCTATCTGACTGTTTTTTTGACATTCCTTTAGCGCAGTTAGATGCGGCTTATAACACGGGGCGTCTTATAGGTGGACAAAGTTTTGAAATATGCCGTTCACTGAAGGCGCGGCTTATAACCCAGGGCGCCTTATGGTGCGGAAAATACGGTACGTAAATTTGAAGTTCCACTGTACATTATCTTTAAACAGAGCCCAGTACACATAATGAATGCTCAAATGCCCGTGCATGTAACCCGCGTATGTATCATCAGGAATATTCCGGGATTTAGAGCGCAAAAAGAAAAAAGAGACGCTTTAACAAAAACAGGCCGTTCCGCTCTTGTTTAACCTCGCCACTGTTCTCTGCATTGCAACACAGGTGCAGCTAAAGCTTCCAGGAGGTTCTCGCTTTCTCTGTGGTGCGTTGGCAAAAGCAGGTCCGAGCTTGATGTTTTCGACTGAGACTGAAGTGAACGTGCAAACACACATGAAGGAAGCTGAACTATGCGCACACACATTCAATGACACTTTTACACTTCCCCACAACATGGACCACTGGCATTGAGGTGGGAGTTCAGAACATTCACACAGCTCATTAAAAGTGACACAAAATATTTCACGTTCCCATAAAATAAGGTGACGATGATAGGTGGTAAGGTGCAGACTTGTAAGTACAGAAGAAGACTTGTGCTATGAAGTCAAACCCGATATAGAGCAGCCTTGTGAGGTTGTCATATCATCGAACTATGACTTTGACTCCCATCTGCCCGTCAACACATTCCCTTGTCTGAAGATGACAAACGGGAATGCAGCAGGAACATTTTAGATCTAACGGCCTCGATAAGAGGGTTTTTTGTTTAATTCCCGTTATATTTTCCCCTCTGTTCCCAAACACCCACATGGAGTTTGGACGTGTTGATGTTGGCTACTGTAGTCATTCCTGAGCGGACCCCCGCCTCCTCCTTCAAAGGCTTCAGACCGGGCCCATTTTGTGTTTGTGCTGCTTACACGCTGCAGGTCTGACTGAAGCCTACCGAGTGTTTATTTCATCTGTTTCCAGTCAGCTTAACTTGCTCCTTCATGCCTCCTGAGCGCTGCGGGCCACAAGCGGGATGAGATTCCCGTTGGATGACTCCATTATTGGCCTCGGCGTGGAAGCGGTCCAGGTTAGACTCAGCACGAGTTAGGAGATTGCAAAACAACAAGATATGAGATTCACTGCACTTTTTTAGAACTGCACTACGCCAATGTTGGTTGACGCTTTAGTATTATTTATGATAATGATTGACTGAATCTTGAATTGACGATCGAGCAGAGCAGCTACGCTTCAACAAGGGCCCGCGAAAGTACTGCAGGGCGGTCGAGAAATTTTTGGTTGATTAGTTTTATTTCCACAATTTAAATGTCTTTAAAGGGGAACATTATCACCAGACCTATGTAAGCGTCAATATATACCTTGATGTTGCAGAAAAAAGACCATATATTTTTTTAACCGATTTCCGAACTCTAAATGGGTGAATTTTGGCGAATTAAACGCCTTTCTAATATTCGCTCTCGGAGCGATGACGTCACAACGTGGCGTCACATCAGGAAGCAATCCGCCATTTTCTCAAACACCGAGTCAAATCAGCTCTGTTATTTTCCGTTTTTTTCGACTGTTTTCCGTACCTTGGAGACATCATGCCTCGTCGGTGTGTTGTCGGAGGGTGTAACAACACGAACAGGGACGGATTCAAGTTGCACCAGTGGCCCAAAGATGCAAAAGTGGCAAGAAATTGGACATTTGTTCCGCACACTTTACCGACGAAAGCTATGCTACGACAGGATGGCAAGAATGTGTGGATATCCTGCGACACTCAAAGCAGATGCATTTCCAACGATAAAGTCAAAGAAATCTGCCGCCAGACCCCCATTGAATCTGCCGGAGTGTGTGAGCAATTCAGGGACAAAGGACCTCGGTAGCACAGCAAGCAATGGCGGCAGTTTGTTCCCGCAGACGAGCGAGCTAAACCCCCTGGATGTCTTGGCTCACACTGTCCCTTATGCCACCGAAGATGATCAAGAGAAGAATATCGACCCTAGCTTCCCTGGCCTGCTGACATCAACTCCAAAACTGGACAGATCAGCTTTCAGGAAAAGAGCGCGGATGAGGGTATATCTACAGAATATATTAATTGATGAAAATTGGGCTGTCTGCACTCTCAAAGTGCATGTTGTTGCCAAATGTATTTCATATGCTGTAAACCTAGTTCATAGTTGTTAGTTTCCTTTAATGCCAAACAAACACATACCAATCGTTGGTTAGAAGGCGATCGCCGAATTCGTCCTCGCTTTCTCCCGTGTCGCTGGCTGTCGTGTCGTTTTCGTCGGTTTCGCTTGCATACGGTTCAAACCGATATGGCTCAATAGCTTCAGTTTCTTCTTCAATTTCGTTTTCGCTACCTGCCTCCACACTACAACCATCCGTTTCAATACATGCGTAATCTGTTGAATCGCTTAAGCCGCTGAAATCCGAGTCTGAATCCGAGCTAATGTCGCTATATCTTGCTGTTCTATCCGCCATGTTTGTTTGTATTGGCATCACTATGTGACGTCACAGGAAAATGGACGGGTGTTTATAACGATGGTTAAAATCAGGCACTTTGAAGCTTTTTTTAGGGATATTGCGTGATGGGTAAAATTTTGAAAAAAACTTCGAAAAATATAATAAGCCTCTGGGTACTGATTTTTAATGGTTTTAACCATTCTGAAATTGTGATAATGTTCCCCTTTAAAAGTATGACATATTTTTGGATCTTTTCAAACTGACCGTAGTCCTTCACCGCACTCAGCTTTTCTTCTCAACCCACGTCCGTTCTCTATTCCGATGTACGAAAACAACAGGTAAGAATTAGAGTGAAGGACTGTATGACTGAAATAAATAAAACAATATAGCAAATTTGCTACTTTAAAATAATAATTTGGTTCAATAATGTTTAAATAATTACTGCATAATATAACTTAATTTCCATAACTAAATAACAATAACAGACCAAATTAAATGTTACACAGCCCACGTAACTTCCTGGCACTAAACCTGCAAAACATTGTGCTTCTCAGGTTTCTCCAAGTTTACATTTTCACACTTTGCACTATTGTGTTCCACATTATTAAGTATTACTTATATATTCCTTTATGTGGCACCTTAATGTAAAGAGGTTATTGTTAAGTGTTTATTTTGATTTTAGAATTTACTTGACATTGTTTGTTTTCTATGCTTGTGTTGACATTTCCTTTCCTGCCTCGATAGCTGGGGGGATTATAATTGGAGGAAAGTTACATTTGAAATAAAAATGTTTACATTTACATAACATACTGTCCTTAAATCATAAATAATTATAAATATCGAGCATGATAAAAAAACATGTTGTGATACAGTTTCAAGCCGTATTGCGGAGCTCTAGCGTTCAACACCACGAATATAATACATCTTCTGCAGACAAAGCATAGAGAGGAGTACGAAGCGTTCAACAAGGCTGTGCTGAACTCAGAGCAACAAACCTTGGACTTTCAAAGGAAAGAAAAATATCCAAAATAGAACAAAAACACAAAGCAAATCACGCTTTGAACAACGAGCCCATCTCAGCCCGACACTACTTTGCTGACACCGCCTTACTGCAGCTGTACAAGAAAATACACAACGTGATCTAAAACAAAACGCGGCAGCTGAAAGTTTCACAACACATATTTGGAGCTCTGGCGTGCGCCCCATGTCGGTACCGAGCCTGACTGCACACGGGGTTGATGCCTCCAGCTACAATTTAAAGCTGCTTTGCATGCTTGTCAGTTTTGTGGCTCTCATACAGCAGAAGATGGGAAGAAAGCCATTGCAGAGGGTTTGGATATGAGGGGAATACACAACTAACTCATATACCGGTACATCATTTTGGGAATTATGAATATAAAAAAGGCACTGGAAGATTTGGCCGTTCCAAGGGTGGGCTGCATGATGGCCTTTTAAAATATTTTTTGTTGAATGCTGTGACTTTACTACTTCAGTGAAGCCTGTTGTAACCCTTTTAAGGTTTGATTGAGATTTTCCCAAAAAAACTTTATGTTTACAATTGTTTTTGTATTCTGACCATTTGGGTGAAGCCGTTTACACCACATTTGAGTTGAGCAAGGGCATTTTGAATTTGCTATTTGCTATTTATGATTAGGGATGTTCCAATCAGGGATTTGCTGAATATTCCGATCATCCATGAGTGAAATCGACCGATACCGATATAAATCACACGTACTAACTGTAAATGTTTACCGTATTTTCCGCACTATTAGCCGCACCTAAAAACCACACATTTTCTCAAAAACTGACAGTGCGGCTTATAACCCGGTGCGCTTTATATATGGATTAATATTAAGATTCATTTTCATAAAGTTTAGGTCTTGCAACTACGGTAAACAGCCGCCATCTTTTTTCCCCGTAGAAGAGGAAGCGCTTCTTCTTCTATGGTAAGCAACCGCCAAGGTAAGCACCCGCCCCCATAGAAGAGGAAGCGCTTCTTCTTCTACTGTAAGCAACCACCCGCCCCCATAGAAGAAGAAGCGCGCGGATATTACGTTTCATTTCATTTGTGTGTTTACATCTGTAAAGACCACAAAATGGCTCCTATTAAGAGACACGCGTACAACGCAGAATTCAAACTCAAGGCAATAAGTCACGCAGTAGAACACGGAAATAGAGCAGCAAGGTAACCTGCGCCACTAAGACAGGGAGACAGCGCCGGACGACATACGCCAACATCTTCCAGTGGATTGTAAATGCCTGGGCGGATATATCGGTCTCAACTGTGGTCCGAGCTTTCCGGAAGGCAGGATTCATGGAACTGCTGGAAAAACAACAGCAACATTGACTCTAATGACCTCGACGAGACGGAGCCGGCCATTTTGGATGCCGTATTCGCCCAACTTTTTAATTCAGACACTGAAGAAGAATTCGAGGGATTTATGGATGAGGAATAATTTCAGAAAGTGAGCTTTAAATGTTTATTTTGTGTGTTGTGTGACATTAACGTTCGAGCAACGTTGAGTTATTGATGTTGCTATTGCTCTGCAGTAATTTGAGTGTTACTATTTTTGTGATTGCACATTTGCACATTACATTTTGGGGGTGAACAGAGTTGTTAGAACGCTGGTTTGTAATATATTATTAAAGTTTGACTGACCTATCTGACTGTTTTTTTGACATTCCCTTTAGCGCAGCGTAGGCGCGGCTTATAACCCGGGGCGGCTTATAGGTGAACAAAGTTTTGAAATATGCCATTCATTGAAGGTGCGGCTAATAACCCGGGGCGGCTTATAGTGCGGAAAATACGGTATTTCAATTTTATGGTGAGTACTATTGACCGTTTAAAACATATCAGCACAACATTTAAACTAGTGCCTTATTCTCTTTTATTATATACAATTGTTTGATCCAAACAAAGTCAATAGTACACAATAACTCAACTAAAGCAAAAACTACCATCTACAGTATTACTCCTATAAATCCTTTGGTTTCTGCCCTCAAAGTCCTTCTGGGTTCAATGAAATATTCCCCAAAATTGCAAACATTAGCGCAAACAAACAACAAAAACATGACTTTATGAAAATAAAAATATTCACCTAATCACTTCAGTATCGACAATATTCTTAATGGATCGATACAAACTCCTGGCTGTGACAATGCTGATACATCAACATTTGTTATATTATCCTGTCTGTAATAGACTTAGACTTAAACTTTATTGATCCACAAGGGAAATTGTTCCACACAGTATCTCAGTTACAAGGATGAAAAGGATAATGCAGGTATAAACTCCTAGCTAAGGTATAACTCCTATTCATCTATTTGTTAATTTCCTGTCAATAACTCCTTACTTCTGCTCTAAGGCACTTCCATCTACACTTCCTAAACTTCACGATGCACTTATTTATTCTGTTGTTTCTGAGGCTGAGGTTTTTTCCATATAAGCATATCTGTATGTGCTTTCGTAATGTAATGATGCTAGCTTTGTTAGCATTAGCATTAGCAAACATGCTAGCACCTTTACGAGTGTCTGTTAGTATTATTAACTTACAATCGCGTTCTTTTTGTATTGCTTCAGTTTCACAAATTCCTCAGTAAACTCACCAACACGTCCCTGTGGAGTCAGAGTCTGTCTAGCTGATTGGAGAGCTTGCATCCGCAGCTACTGGGGCCATGACGATGACTTCTGTTTTGTAGATCAGCCGTTTTACTGCCGTGTTACAGACACCAGTTGGAAACAATTAAGGTATATAAAAAAACATTTACAAAATCTTTCTGTGTAAATAACTCCTTTCGCAATGTATACATCTGCGGCTAATAGTCTGGTGCGGCAAATACAGTATATGGTAGGGATGTCCCGATCCGATATTTGGATCGGATCGGCTGCCGATATTTGCCAAAAATTACGTATCGGCAAAGCATGGGAAAATGCCGATCCAGATCCAGTTAAAAAAAAAAAGTCCGGTCCGTGTTTTCCAACGCACCTATTTAAATAATACATTCCACTTTTCTGCTGCTCCGTAATTTCCGTTCCGCATTTTGCAGCACTCCTTCAACACATCCACAATTCTCACGCAGTTGCTTTTAGCTGCTGGCATTACACGACAGGCTCTTCTCACTCTTTCCTATGTCTCCCTCTCACAGACAGCAAGTGCACCTTCTTACACACGTCACATACTGTCACGTCATACGTCACATACGTATACGTCCTCCCCGAGCAGAGAGCGAGGTAGCGGCATGGCTAACGTTAGCTGTGATGCTAGCGCTGCCGCTAAGGCGCGCGCCTGCTCAAGCGTCCTCTGCGCACGGCAAATCGATGCCACGCACAAAATCAAATAAAAAAATAAGCGCATAACAATTTTCGCCACACGGACACGACAGAGACAACAGTTTTCGTCATCATTGTTCAAATATTGTGAAGTCTGTCGAGACGCTTATCTCCATTCGGTGCCACACGTCCAGACTCCACACCATCAAAATGGCAAAAATCTCCACATCAACACCGTATGAAAAAATAGTGATTTTTTTAGTTGTGATTTCCTTCTCTGCATGAAAGTTTAAAAGTAGCATATATTAATGCAGTTTGAAGAAGAATGTTTTAATGTACACAATTCCTGAAAATGGGCACATTTCTACCCTATATTTTAACTTTAGATTTATTCACATATCAAACTCTTTTAGTTGTCTTTTTGACACTTACATCAGGCGCCCCCCTCCACACCCTGGATTATAAATAATGTAAATAATTCAATGTGATTATCTTGTGTGATGACTGTATTATGATGATAGTATATATCTGATAGTATATATCTGTATCATGAATCAATTTAAGTGGACCCCGTCTTAAACAAGTTGAAAAACTTATTGGGGTGTTACCATTTAGTGGTCAATTGTACGGAATATGTACTTCACTGTGCAACCTACTAATAAAAGTCTCAATCAATCAAAACACATAGAATCATCATAATGCTGTGATTATATGCATCAAGTGTTCATTCAAGGCTAAGGCAAAATATCGAGATATATATTGTGTATCGCAATATGGCCTTAAAATATCGCAATATTAAAAAAAGGCCATATCGCCCAGCCCTAGTTTCAATGATGCCATTTCTGTTTGTCATGTATAATTTTGTCTATTTTGTGTTTATCCTTGAATAAACAGGTCAGTTTCTTGTTACCAACCATTGTGTATTATTCAAACTCACCTAATTCAGCTGACTAGTTGTTATCAAGAGTACTAAAACCCTTTTCAACATGATTCTGACAACTAAGTAGGCTAAATAACTTTAAACTTTAATACATGCTCGGATAGGCCAGTATCGGTCAGTATCGGTATCGGTCAGTATCGGTATCGGATCGGAAATGCAAAAACAATATCGGTATCGGATCGGAAGTGCAAAAACCTGGATCGGGACATCCCTAGTATATGGAGAACTTTATTTTCCCTAAAATTTATTGGGTCGGGCTTATATACTAGCAAACTAGTTTCCAGTTAGCTTCCAACAGCGCTATATAGTATTATTTGAAGATCTTAATATTGCACGATAAAAAGGTAACTTTAGGACCAGTTTAATCTAAAACACGATCATAATTTTATACGGGAGTTATAAGTAGGGGGGTCCCTGCTCCACCTCCCCATCATTTTGGGTGTCCTTGGCCTGGCAAACGCTGAAAGACCCATTTTATAAAGTGTAACACTTTGCTCCGCAGGCTTATCTCTATTTTCTTCTCATTAAGATCTCATCCAATACACACCAGCGTGTCTAAACTTCCGCAAAACACGCTGGAGGTCAGTCTGCCACTGGGCGTGGACCCGGAAATTGTACTTATCAACGCGTGGGAAAATCCTGGCCGTTCAGTACAATTAAAGTAGAAAGGAATGTCAGTTAATATGTTGCCTAAAAATTGCTCCCAACCTTATGGGAACACTTTGGAGTGGGTCCCTTCCTCTTCAACATGACTGTGCACCAGTACACAAAGCAAGGTCCATAAAGACATGGATGACAGAGTCTGGTGTGGATGAACTTGATTGGCCTGCACAGAGTCCTGACCTGAATCCGATAGAACACCTTTGGGATGAATTAGAACGGAGACTGAGAGCCAGGCCTTCTCGACCAACATCAGTGTGTGACCTCACCAATGCGCTTTTGGAAGAATGGTGGAAAATTCCTATAGACACACTCCCCAACTTTGTGGACAGCATTCCCAGAAGAGTTGAAGCTGTAATAGCTGCAAAAGGTGGACCGACAACATCGTGAACCCTATGGGTTAGGAATGGGATGGCACTTCAAGTTCATATGTGAGTCATGGCAGGTGGCCAAATACTTTTGGCAATATAGTGTATATTTTAGGAGTGTATGGAAACAATCCCAGAACAAACCAGTCAGGTTACTTCTCAACCTCCACCCCAGATCATACCTCACTCCTACCCACTTCTCCAAAGTGGGCTGGCTCAGGGTGGAGGACAGAGTAAAACAACTTGCACTGAGCCTAGTCTATAAAATCCGCTACACCTCCCTGATACCGAAGTACATGTCAAACTACCGCCATAACCACAACACCAGATGGAGCTCCACAAACCATGTTAAACCCAGATTCCGATCTAACTAAGGTCTTAACTCATTCTCCTTCTATGCCACATCAATATGGAATGCACTCCCAACAGGTGTAAAAGAAAGTGCATCTCTACCCTCCTTCAAAACCGCACTAAAAGAACACCTCCAGGCAACTACAACCCCAGACTAACACCCTCCCCCCTCCACATGCCACCTCCCCGGATTGTAATTAATCAAATGTAAATAATCAAATGTATATACTTGTTCTTATGCTTTCTGAGTTCACTATGTTCACTGCTCGCTGTACATATCCTACAAAGTGAGACCTACACTGTTACAATGTCCATTTCTCAGATGATATAATTGTTGATGACTGAAGTGCTGATATCAACCAAACCTAACCCCCTCCCGTCCCTTACCCCTCCACATCCCACCCCCTGGACTGTAAATAATGTAAATAATTCAATGTATATACTCTGATGATTAATTTGTGTGATGACTGTATTATGATGATAGTATATACTTGTACCATGAATTGATTTACGTGTACCCCGACTTAAACAAATTGAAAAACTTATTCGGGTGTTACCATTTAGTGGTCAATTTTACGGAATTAGTTTATTAAGGATCCCCATTAGTCTACACCGCAGTGGAGACTATTCTTCCTGGGGTCCAGGCAAAAAACATCACACAATCACAAAACGAAAGATTACAATGCACTACAACATGATCAAATAATTAAATGTTGTAATACAAAAATAGCAACAACAAAGAACCCAAAAAAGTACTAATAACTTCGAGTTTACAAATAATGTTCATACCAAAGATAAAAAGAGCAATATAAAAATATATATATATATTTTTGCAAAAATAAAACAAAGAACCAATGGCCTAACATATACACGTATACCAAAGACAAACAATGAGTGACGAAAATGTACCATCCATCCATTTTCTACTGCTTGTCCCACAATCAATAAAATAGTCAATAGTCAATAAAAAACAGTCATGACATTAGGTACAATCTAGAATAATCTCTTTCCGCAATACTTCTCCTCTTAGTCTATTCTTAAAACCCACTATGCTGGTGATTGATACCAGATATTGTGAAAGTCGATTCCAGCAAGGAATATGTACTGTACTGTGCAATCTACAAACCCTGTTTCCATATGAGTTGGGTAATTGTGTTGGATGTAAATATAAACGGAATACAATGATTTGCAAATCCTTTCCAACCCATATTCAATTGAATGCACTACAAAGACAAGATATTTGATGTTCAAACTCATAAACTTTATTTATTTTTTTGCAAATAATAATTAGCTTAGAATTTCATGGCTGCAACACGTGCCAAAGTAGTTGGGAAAGGGCATGTTCACCCCTGTGTTACATGGCCTTTCCTTTTAACAACACTCAGTAAACATTTGGGAACTGAGGAGACACATTTTTTAAGCTTCTCAGGTGGAATTCTTTCCCATTCTTGCTTGATGTACAGCTTAAGTTGTTCAACAGTCCGGGGGTCTCCGTTGTGGTATATTAGGCTTAATAATGCGCCACACATTTTCAATGGGAGACAGGTCTGGACTACAGGCAGGCCAGTCTAGTACCCGCACTCTTTTACTATGAAGCCACGTTGATGTAACACGTGGCTTGGCATTGTCTTGCTGAAATAAGCAGGGGCGTCCATGGCAACGTTGCTTGGATGGCAACATATGTTGCTCCAAAACCTGTATGTACCTTTCAGCATTAATGGCGCCTTCACAGATGTGTAAGTTACCCATGTCTTGGGCACTAATACACCCCCATACCATCACACATGCTGGCTTTTCAACTTTGCGCCTATAACAATCCGGATGGTTCTTTTCCTCTTTGGTCCGGAGGACACGACGTCCACAGTTTGAAATGTGGACTCGTCAGACCACAGAACACTTTTCCACTTTGTATCAGTCCATCTTAGATGAGCTCAGGCCCAGCGAAGCAGACAGCCTTTCTGGGTGTTGTTGATCAACGGTTTTCGCCTTACATAGGTGAGTTTTAACTAGCATTTACAGATGTAGCGACAAACTGTAGTTACTGACAGTGGGTTTCTGAAGTGTTCCTGAGCCCATGTGGTGATATCCTTTACACACTGATGTCGCTTGTTGATGCAGTACAGCCTGAGTGATCGAATGTCACGTGCTTAGCTGCTTACGTGCAGTGATTTCTCCAGATTCTCTGAACCCTTTGATGATATTACGGACCGTAGATGGTGAAATCCCTAAATTCCTTGCAATAGCTGGTTGAGAAAGGTTTTTCTTAAACTGTTCAGCAATTTGCTCACGCATTTGTTGACAAAGTGGTGACCCTCGCCCCATCCTTGTTTGTGAATGACTGAGCATTTCATGGAATCTACTTTTCAACCCAATCATGGCACCCACCTGTTCCCAATTTACCTGTTCACCTGTGGGACGTTCCAAATAAGTGTTTGATGAGCATTCCTCAACTTTATCAGTCTTTATTGCCACCTTTCCCAACTTATTTGTCACGTGTTGCTGGCATCAAATTCTAAAGTTAAAAAATGTTTATCAGTTTGAGCATCAAATATGTTGTCTTTGTAGCATATTCAACCGAATATGGGTTGAAAATGATTCGCAAATCATTGTATTCCGTTTATATTTACATCTAACACAATTTCCCAACTCATATGGAAACGGGGTTTGTACTAATAAACAGAGGTGGGTAGAGTAGCCAGAAATTGTACTCAAGTAAGAGTACTGTTACTTTAGAGATTTATTACTCAAGTAAAAGTAATGAGTAGTCACCCAAATATTTACTTGAGTAAAAGTAAAAAGTATGTTGTGAAAAAACTACTCAAGTACTGAGTAACTGATGAGTAACATACACACACATATCATATATATATATATATATATATATATATATATATACATATATACACATACATTGATATATACAGTATATAATTTATATTTATTTATTTTGCCGTTTTTGTTTACATGTTAAAGGTGTTTTAATGAATATACATGCATGTTTAACATATAGATTCCTTTCTTTCATGTTGACAAGAATATAAGTTGGTGTATTACCTGATTCTGATGACTTGCATTGATTGTAATCAGACAGCAGTGCTTAACGTCCACGTTTTCAAATGCAGGAGAAAAAAAGTTCCTCCTTTCTGTCTAATACCACATGAAAGTGGTTGGTTTTTGGTATCTTATTTGTCCAGCTTCCATATTCGTTTTCACACACTTTACAAGAAATACATTGGCGGCAAATTCCGTAGCTTGCTAGCTTGTTTGCGCTGGCTTTCGGAGACTCTTATTTTGAAAGCGCAGGCGCGATGGAGCGGCACTTTTATTGTGAAGACAGGAACTGTGCAGTCAGTCTTTAGGCTTGTGACGGGATGTACGTTTGAAATAAAAAAAGTGTCTTTTTTCCTTCACACTTTTGATTGATTGATTGAAACTTGTATTAGTAGATTGCACAGTACAGTACATATTCCGTACAATTGACCACTAAATGGTAACACCCCAATAAGTTTTTCAACTTGTTTAAGTCAGGTCATGTGACCGCCTGGCTCTGTTTGATTGGTCCAACGTCACCAGTGACTGCATCTGATTGGTGGAACGGAGTCAAACGTCACTAGCAGAGGTGGGTAGTAACGCGCTACATTTACTCCGTTACATCTACTTGAGTAACTTTTGGGATAAATTGTACTTCTAAGAGTAGTTTTATTGCAACATACTTTTACTTTTACTCGAGTATATTTATAGAGAAGAAACGCTACTTTTACTCCGCTACTTTTATCTACATTCAGCTCGCTACTCGCTACTATTTTTTATCGATCTGTTAATGCACGCTTTGTTTGTTTTGGTCTGTCAGACAGACCTTCATAGTGCCTGCGTTTCAACAAATACAGTCACTGGTGACGTTCACTCCGTTCCACCAATCAGATGCAGTCACTGGTGACGTTGGACCAATCAAACAGAGCCAGGCGGTCACATGACCTGACTTAAACAAGTTGAAAAACTTATTGGGGTGTTACCATTTAGTGGTCAATTGTACGGAATATATACTGTACTGTGCAATCTACTAATAAAAGTTTCAATCAATCAATCAAAAGTGTGAAGGAAAAAAGACCCTTTTATTTCAACCGTACATCCTGTCAAAAGCCTAAAGACTGACTGCACAGTTCCTGTCTTCACAATAAAAGTGCCGCTCCATCGCGCCTGCGCTTTCAAAATAAGAGTCTCCGAAAGCCAGCGCAAACAAGCTAGCAAGCTACGGAATTTGCCGCCAATGTATTTCTTGTAAAGTGTGTGAAAACGAATATGGAAGCTGGACAAATAAGATGCCAAAAATCAACCACTTTCATGTGGTATTAGACAGAAAGGAGGGACTTTTTTCTCCTCCATTTGAAAACGTGGACGTTTGTCATCACTACTGTCTGATTCCAATCAATGCAAGTCATCAGAATCAGTTAATACACCAACTTATATTCTTGTCTTCATGAAAGAAAGGAATCTATATGTGTTAAAACATGCATGTATATTCATTAAAACACCTTTAACATGTAAACAAAAACGGCAAAATAAATAAATATAAATTATATACTGTGTATATATATATATATATATATATATATATATATATATATATATATATATATATATATATATATATATATATATATAAAAATAAATGTGTGCGTATATATATATATATATATATATATATATATATATATATATATATATATATATATATATATATATATATATATATATATATATATATATATATATATATATATATATATATATATATATGTATGTGTGGGGGGAAAAAAATCACAAGACTATTTCATCTCTACAGGCCTGTTTCATGAGGGGGGTACCCTCAATCGTCAGGAGATTTCTCGTCAGAAATCTCCTGACGATTGAGGGTACCCCCCTCATGAAACAGGCCTGTAGAGATGAAATAGTCTTGTGATTTTTTTTCCCCACACATACATATATTGCGCTCTACTACGGTATCGAGCACTATTTTTTGGATAACCTTATTAAGACATATATATATATATATATATATATATATAAATGTGTGTGTGTATATATATATATATATATATATATATATATATATATATATATATATATATATATATATTTATATATATATATATATATATATGATATGTGTGTGTATGTTACTCATCAGTTACTCAGTACTTGAGTAGTTTTTTCACAACATACTTTTTACTTTTACTCAAGTAAATATTTGGGTGACTACTCCTTACTTTTACTTGAGTAATAAATCTCTAAAGTAACAGTACTCTTACTTGAGTACAATTTCTGGCTACTCTACCCACCTCTGGTCACTAGTGACTGCATTTTATTGGTGGAGCGGAGTGAAACGTCACCAGTAAGGCAGGCACTTTGAAGGTCTGTCTGACAGACCAAAACAAACAAAGCGTGCATTAACAGATCGATAAAAATTAGTAGCGAGTAGCGAGCTGAATGTAGATAAAAGTAGCGGAGTAAAAGTAGCGTTTCTTCTCTATAAATATACTCAAGTAAAAGTAAAAGTAAGTTGCATTAAAACTACTCTTAGAAGTACAATTTATCCCAAAAGTTACTCAAGTAGATGTAACGGAGTAAATGTAGCGCGTTACTACCCACCTCTGCTAATAAAAGTATCAATCAATCAATCAATGTAAACATGAACCCACCACAAGGGGGCCTTGATGAACGAACCTACTCAGTGGCCTAGTGGTTAGAGTGTCCGCCCTGAGATCGGTAGGTTGTGAGTTCAAACCCCGGCCGAGTCATACCAAAGACTATAAAAAAATGGGACCCATTACCTCCCTGCTTGGCACTCAGCATCAAGGGTTGGAATTGGGGGTTAAATCACCAAAATGATTCCCGGGCGCGGCCACCGCTGCTGCCCACTGCTCCCCTCACCTCCCAGGGGGTGATCAAGGGTGATGGGTCAAATGCAGAGAATAATCTCGCCACACCTAGTGTGTGTGTGACAATCATTGGTACTTTAACTTTTTAACTTTAATGATGGTCCAGGTGAGGAATGACCCCCTTCCACGCATCCTAGGAATGTTTGTTATCCCCAGCACTAATCACAGGAGCCTGCTGACAAACCAACAGTCTGCTCAGTGTCATCTCCATCTTTCATCCCCCTCCGGGTGACAACGCACGACGCCAGTCGGCGGTCAAGGAGCGTCAACATGGCCGCAGTCGAACCGGAAGCGTTCACCTTGGCCGGAAGTGACCACTTGACAAAGCGCAACTTCGAGTCGAGTCAAGAATGTGTGGAACTAGTTTAGTCTGGCGCTACCTAGTCGTCAATGAACCTGGCTTCCGTGGCTGCAATTATCCCAGGAAGCGTCTCGTCTGCGTGAACGTACAATTAACCAGCTGCTCGGAAGACCCACCTGTAAATCCTTCCAGTGACATAACAGCGAGGTCTTACTGGAAATGAGTAACTTTAGCAGAGCGGGCTCGCTAGCGGCTAACGTTAGCGAGAGCTAGCACGTCAACGGGAAGGGAACAGCAGAGCTCCAACTGAAGTTACCAACGGAACAAAACAAAACAAAAAGCCCACACTCACCACACAAATCCCCAAAGTGAAGCGACTCGGGCGCCGCAGAGACCGAGGAGGAGCCCCCGGGTCACTTTAAAAGGGTGGAGGCGGACTGAGTGAGCGAACTAAACAGCCCCAAGTCTCACTTTGCCGACGCCATGTTGGAACAGTCGGGGAGGGGAGGGGGGGGGCGGGACGACATCCGGGAATCTGCGGGCCGTTGCTATGGCAACCAAGGGGGTCACTCTGGAGGGCAGGGAGTGAGGTAACACACTGTCTTGTTGTTTTGTTGTGTTCAGGCCCGGCCCTAACCAATCTGGCGCCCTAGGCAAGATTTTAGGTGGCGCCCCCCCCACATCGGCAGTGAAGTGTATATACTCACAAGAACCCGAATAGCTTTGTCTTTGACCTTTTTTTTTTTACTTACAACTATACCTAATATATAAAGGGGTGGAAAAGTGACTATTACCTGCAGGGCAAACATTAGCTAACCAGAAGGCAATAACAATGTAAACAAAAAACACCTGCTTAAAATATATAATACAAATGTCCCAGAGGAATGTATGTGGGAGTACTGAAATTACCTAACGTTACATTATTATTTTCCATAACAATTTAGCCCCCTCCACAATATTAACCCGACGTTAAAACAGAACTAGCTATTTATTGATTAGCAATTGCCGACTCATGTAACATTAGCTTAATGCTAAAAAGCCAGGTTACAGAGTGGACCGACACCAGCAGATGACATGGCACCCCAAACCATCACCCAACCATGCAAATTTTGCATTTCCTTTGGAAATCGAGGTCCCAGAGTCTGGAGGAAGACAGGAGAGGCACAGGATCCACGTTGCCTGAAGTCTAGTGTAAAGTTTCCACCATCAGTGATGGTTTGGGGTGCCATGTCATCTGCTGGTGTCGGTCCACTCTGTTTCCTGAGATCCAGGGTCAACGCAGCCGTCTACCAGCAAGTTTTAGAGCACTTCATGCTTCCTGCTGCTGACCTGCTCTATGGAGATGGAGATTTCAAGTTCCAACAGGACTTGGCGCCTGCACACAGCGCAAAATCTACCCGTGCCTGGTTTACGGACCATGGTATTTCTGTTCTAAATTGGCCCGCCAACTCCCCTGACCTTAGCCCCATAGAAAATCTGTGGGGTATTGTGAAAAGGAAGATGCAGAATGCCAGACCCAAAAACGCAGAAGAGTTGAAGGCCACTATCAGAGCAACCTGGGCTCTCATAACACCTGAGCAGTGCCAGAAACTCATCGACTCCATGCCACGCCGCATTAACGCAGTAATTGAGGCAAAAGGAGCTCCAACCAAGTATTGAGTATTGTACATGCTCATATTTTTCATTTTCATACTTTTCAGTTGGCCAACATTTCTAAAAATCCCTTTTTTGTATTAGCCTTAAGTAATATTCTAATTTTGTGACACACGGAATTTTGGATTTTCATTTGTTGCCACTTCAAATCATCAAAATTAAATGAAATAAACATTTGAATGCATCAGTCTGTGTGCAATGAATAAATATAATGTACAAGTTACACCTTTTGAATGCAATTACTGAAATAAATCAAGTTTTTCAAAATATTCTAATTTACTGGCTTTTACCTGTATGCACCTTATTGCTTTTTTATCCTGTACTACCATGAGCTTATGTAACAAAATTTCGTTCTTATCTATGCTGTAAAGTTCAAATTTGAATTACAATAAAAAGGAAGTCTAAGTCTAATTTAAGTGAACCCCGACTTAAACAAGTTGAAAAACTTATTCGAGTGTTACCATTTAGTGGTCAATTGTACGGAATATGTACTGTACTGTGCGATCTACTAATAAAAGCCTCAATCAATCAATCAAAAAACAACCTTCTATTCCTACTTTAAAAAAAATATTGTATTCTTTTTAATTGGAGTTTGTCTCTTTAAGGGTGTTTTTTTAACATGAAGGAAAAGTTTTGTGTTGTTAGATTAGGAGATACAAAAATACACGCTTGCTCGGTTCTGGTCATGTTGCAACATGTGCCTTATATAAAAAGAGAGATGCGAGAGCAGAGATGGATGAATGAATGCTGCAAGACCCGCCCGGGGGCCAGATCTCGCCCGCCACATAATTGTATGCGGCCCTCAAAAGCCTGGAAATAACATGTCAATAAAGTACTTCATCTTTCTTACTAAATATGTTTATTCTTTCTATTTTGACAGAAAAAAAATACATGCAACCGCATGTAACTGTTTTTAACTTTTTAAACTGCTTTTTATCTAACAAATTGTTCTTAGGGTCAGGGCCGGCCCGTGGCATAGGCCGTATAGGCAAATGCTAAGGGCGCCGTCCATCAGGGGGCGCCACGCCAGTGCCACAAATGTTGGAGAAAAAAAAAAAAAAGAAAGAAAGTTGGTACTATTATTTCTAAATACAAAAAATAATCCCACGTTAATTAAAATGCAAATTAAAAGCTTATTTAATAGAAATATTATTTGTTACAACATTACGCCCCCCCCCTCTACCCCGCACGGTGCGCCCCCTCCCTTCCCGTATCATGACTCTTTTTGGACGTCACCACATCAAAAAATCAACACAAGATGTCAAAACGGCCAAAACTGTCAGGTGCCCAGGGAAGAAAAAAGAGAAAAGAAGAGGAGTAGAAACGAGAAAAGACAGAGTTAGCAGGTAGGTAACGTTAGCCTACATGGAATTATTTGTCTGTTCCAGAATGTGATAGTAACCTGGCTTTTTAGCATTAAGCTAATGTTACATGATTCGGCAATTGCTAATCAATAAATAGCTAGTTCTGTTTTAACGTCGGGTTAATATTGTGGAGGGGGCTAAATTGTTATGGAAAATAATAATGTAACGTTAGGTAATTACAGTACTCCCACCTTACATTCCTCAGGGACATTTGTATTAGATCTTTTAAGCAGGTGTTTTTTGTTTACATTGTTATTGCCTTCTGGTTAGCTAATGTTTGCCCTGCAGGTAATAGTCACTTTTCCACCCCTTTATATATTAGGTATAGTTGTAAGTAAAAAAAAAAAAAGGTCAAAGACAAAGCTATTCGGTTTCTTGTGAGTATATACACTTCACTGCCGATGTGGGGGGGCGCCACCTAAAATCTTGCCTAGGGCGCCAGATTGGTTAGGGTAATTTGCATTTGCTTTTTCAATGTGTATTTTTTATTTCTGTTTTAAATGTTATTTAAAATGCTATTTCTTTGTGGTGTCCAGCCCTTTGTTCTTCAACTGTGCTTGTTTTTAAAGGGCTTTATACATAAAGTTGGTATGGTATGGTATATTTTTTAAACTTGAATATCATCTGAATGCATCATTCAAGACATTTTTGTTGTTGAAATAGAAACACATTTTTTTTAATCTTTTATCTAGGGACGGTGTGGCGAAGTTCGTAGAGTGGCCGTGCCAGCAATCGGAGGGTTGCTGCTTACTGGGGTTCAATCCCCACCTTCTACCATCCTAGTCACGTCCGTTGTGTCCTTGGGCAAGACACTTCACCCTTGCTCCTGATGGGTGCTGGTTAGCACCTTGCATGGCAGCTCCCGCCATCAGTGTGTGTATGTGTGTGTGAATGGGTGAATGTGGAAATACTGTCAAAGTACCTTGAAGGTAGAAAAGCGCTATACAAGTATAACCCATTTATCATTTATTTATTTATTACATGACTCTATTTCAAAGCAAGTAATCTATCAAATTGTATACTGTAAAAATGACATATTTTATGGTAAAATTGTGAAATTTGCTGTGGCATTTTGTTTTGAGTGGGAAAAAACTGTTTAAGATAAAATTCTGTCAAAAAATTAATTTTTACTGTAAGACTGTGGTACAGTTTTGCCATTTACACTAATGTACTGTAAATTCAACACTTGGGGAAAAACTGGCAGCTCAGTTGCCAGAATTTTACTGTTTTTCTATTAACAGTAAAAAAATATAAAAAAATACAGTAAAATTGCACAAAATGAGTTTCCAGTTTTTACCTAAAAAAAACTGTGGTACTGTTTGTCCATTTACAGTAATATACTATAAATAAACCTTTTTTCTACCTTCAACTCCACAATTGTTTTTTTTTAAAGTTAAAGTTAAAGTACCAATGATTGTCACACACACACACTAGGTGTGGCGAAATTATTCTCTGCATTTGACCCATCACCCTTGATCACCCTCTGGGAGGTGAGGGGAGCAGTGGGCAGCAGCGGTGGCCGCGCCCGGGAATCATTTTTGATGATTTAACCCCCAATTCCAACCCTTGATGCTGAGTGCCAAGCAGGGAGGTAATGGGTCCCATTTTTATAGTCTTTGGTATGACTCGGCCGGGGTTTGAACTCACAACCTACCGATCTCAGGGCGGACACTCTAACCACAAGGCCACTGAGTAGGTTTTTACATCCATCCATCTTCTTCCGCTTATCCGAGGTCGGGTCGCGGGGGCAGCAGCCTAAGCAGGGAAGCCCAGACTTCCCTCTCCCCAGCCACTTCTTCCAGCTCTTCCCGGGGGATCCCGAGGCGTTCCCAGGCCAGCCGGGAGACATAGTCTTCCCAACGTGTCCTGGGTCTTCCCCGTGGCCTCCTACCGGTCGGACGTGCCCTAAACACCTCCCTAGGGAGGCGATCGGGTGGCATCCTGACCAGATGCCCGAACCACCTCATCTGGCCTTTTTACTTTGTATGTAAAATAAATCTAATAATCACATGCATAGGAAATGATGTAATAATATCTTTCACTGTTAGAAGCAGCCCTCTGAGGACAAACATAATGATGTGGCCCTCAATGAAAACGAGTTTGACACCCCTAGTGTAGATGGAGTATATAATAAATACACACATCAGTGTAATATTGTAATATTTATTTATTGTGTTATGTACATGGTTAAATTTGTATCTACAACTTTTGGCACTTAAATCTTGGTATTTTACATGTTAATATTGTGAGTTTGTTTGTTTTGAATTTGTCTCAATTTTAACATCAACATGCCAAGGGACTGGAGATGGAAATCAGCCATCGAAAATAATCTTACATATTTACATGTCAAATGTTCATTAATATATATCGGCCCCTTTTAAATACACTAAAAATCAAAATGACGTATGTATTGGCATATCCTCAATGTCATTTTTGTTATTTTTTGTCTGGGCTTTATTTAGGAAGAGACAAGTGTCGTGAAATGTTCATCTGATGTGCAACACTACCCTCTACTGTTCAAAACTTGTACTGCACTTTTTCAGGTGCCTGTAAAATCCAACACTAGTATTTTTCTCATTGTTTAATTAAGCAGATAACTTTACGTGTTTACCTTACAGTCATATAACTTGGTGTGTGACACATGCTAACTGATAGTATGCTACCTTTTTGAGCTAGTTTTGCAACCGTTTACCCCAGAGTCATATAACTTGGTACGTGACACTTGGTAACTGTTAGCAAGCAAACATTAAAGTGCTAACTTCCATCCATCCATCCATCTTCTTCCGCTTATCCAAGGTTGGGTCGCGGGGGCAGCAGCCTAAGCAGGGAAGCCCAGACTTCCCTCTCCCCAGCCACTTCGTCCAGCTCCTCCCGGGGGATCCTGAGGCGTTTCCAGGCCAGCCGGGAGACATAGTCTTCCCAACGTGTCCTGGGTCTTCCCCGTGGCCTCCTACCGGTCGGACGTGCCCGAAACACCTCCCGAGGGAGGCGTTCGGGTGGCATCCTGACCAGATGCCCGAACCACCTCATCTGGCTCCTCTCGATGTGGAGGAGCAGCGGCTTTACTTTGAGCTCCTCCCAGATGACAGAGCTTCTCACCCTATCTCTAAGGGAGAGCCCCGCCACCCGGCGGAGGAAACTCATTTCGGCCGCTTGTACCCGTGATCTTGTCCTTTCGGTCATGACCCAAAGCTCATGACCATAGGTGAGGATGGGAACGTAGATCGACCAGTAAATCGAGAGCTTTGCCTTCTGGCTCAGCTCCTTCTTCACCACAACGGATCGATACAGCGTCCGCATTACTGAAGACGCCGCACCGATCCGCCTGTCGATCTCACGATCCACTCTTCCCTCACCCATGAACAAGACTCCGAGGTACTTGAACTCCTCCACTTGGGGCAAGATCTCCTCCCCAACCCGGAGATGGCACTCCACCCTTTTCCGGGCGAGAACCATGGACTCGGATTTGGAGGTGCTGATTCCCATCCCAGTCGCTTCACACTCGGCTGCGAACCGATCCAGCGAGAGCTGAAGATCCTGGCCAGATGAAGCCATCAGGACCACATCATCTGCAAAAAGCAGAGACCTAATCCTGCAGCCACCAAACCAGATCCCCTCAACGCCTTGACTGCGCCTAGAAATTCTGTCCATAAAGGTTATGAACAGAATCGGTGACAAAGAGCAGCCCTGACGGAGTCCAACCCTCACTGGAAACGGATCCGACTTACTGCCGGCAATGCGGACCAAGCTCTGACACTGATTATACTGATTATTCTGATTATAAAGTGCTAACTTTTTTTTGCAAAATGTACTCTTTTTTTCCCCCCCTCTAATTCCCCATCTATACACCTTAGAGCAGGCCTGGGCAATTATATTGACCCGGGGGGCCAAATTTAGATCAATTTTTAGGAAAACTAATGTAAAACCTCACGATAAAGTCTGATCGAATGCTAAAAATGTTATGACAGACCGCCTTAAAAATGGAATGGAATTTCAAATTTGTATATGAACGATAAAACACTGAATATTGAGAACATATGAACGTCACACCCCTTCTTCATCCACATATTTTACAATCAAGCCAAATGCAACAAAAATGCAGCAAACATAGCGAAATATGAACGCGAAGGGTAAAAAAACAAAAAACATCTACAACCTGATATATCTGATATATCACTAAGCTTTAGACCAGTGGTTCTTAACCTGGGTTCGATGGAACCCTAGGGGTTCAGTGAGTCGGGTTCAGGGGCTCGGCGGAGGTGAAGAACACACCCGACTCATCGTGTAAATAAAAACTTCTCCCAATCGGCGTATTACGGATACGGCAACAGCAGAAAAATCAGACTGATTTGCAGGTGTGTAATTTGTTGTGAGTTTATGTGTTGGTTTTGTTGTTTGAACAAGGTGATGTTCATGCACGGTTCATTTTGTGCACTAGTATAAAAAGATGGTATAAGGGGAACATATTCACCATTAATTAGTTGCTTATTAAGATGCAAATTAGTAATATATTGGCTCTTAACAAGTCATTATTAAGTACTTATTAATGCCTTATTCGGCATGGCCTCATTATAACCCTAACCCTCTAACCCTGGCCCTAACCCTCTAACCCTAACCCTAACCAAAAAACTCTAAATTAAGTCTTTGTTACGGTACTTAGAATATGTTCCCCCTACTAAAGTGTTACCAAAAACATATAACTTTGTCTTTCTTTAGACCAGGGGTGTCAAACATACGGCCCGAGGGCCGCGAACAGGTTTTATCCACGGGATGAGTTTGCTATGTATAAAAATGAAACTGACATTTTTGAATGTAAGAAACCGCTGTTCTAAATGTGTCCACTGGATGTCGCAATAGCAATTCTTTGTGTCTTTGTAGTGATGATACATATGTACAAAATAAACCACATGTTAGCACATCAGTCGAGGAAAATGGTCAAACTACATTAATAACATACTGTAATTTGATTTTGATATTTTTTTGTCTTGATAGATTGAAAATTAACACCAATGAGTTCACTGATGAACATTATCACATAATTTATTCAGAAAATATAAATAATGGGTGAGTGCAATACGTCCGACACTGATTGTTATTTATTACTCCGGTACTCTTGTCTTGTTCTGTATATTGTACAGTATTTTGTATTTCTATAGTGTTTTGTATATTGTACAGCAGGGGTCCCCAAACTTTTTGACTCGAGGGGCCGCATTGGGCTAAAAAAAATTTGGCCGGGGGCCGGGCTGTATGTGTATATATACATACATACATACATACATATATATATATATATACACATACATATATATATATATATATGTATGTATATATATATATATATATATGTATATATATATATATATATATATATATATATATATACATACATATATATATATATATACATACATATATATATATATATGTCTTAATAAGGTTATCCAAAAAATAGTGCTCGATACCGTAGTAGAGCGCAATATATGTATGTGTGGGGAAAAAAATCACAAGACTATTTCATCTCGAGAGATGAAATAGTCTTGTGATTTTTTTCCCCACACATACATATATATATATATATGTATGTGTATATATATATATATATATATATACATACATATATATATATACATACATACATATATATATATATATATATATATACACATATATATATATATATATACATATATATGTATACATATATATATATATATATATATATATATATATATATATATATATATATACACACATTTTCTTTATAATCCGTTTTGTCATTCAACATCAATTAACATTGATGTTCATCAACATTTAACATTGTCACGTTATCGATCGGAAAATTCATTTTTAGATTAGAAAAGAAAGATTAAAAAAAAATAATAATACAATTTTTTTTTTAACCTTGGACTTCCCGTGGGCCGCATTTTGGATGCTGGGGGGCCAGATCCGGCCCGTGGGCCGTAATTTGGGGACCCCCTGTTGTACAGGATTGCTTATTATTTTTATTGAATAGTAATCTGTTTATTTCAATTGTTAGTTTTTTCTTTATTACCTGTTGTGTAATTTAATTTATTTTTACCCCATATTTGTTCCTACTACTGCACCTTAAATTGGAGTCCTTAATCTCGTTGTATGCAAATATAATGACAATAAAGTCCATTCTATTCTATTCTAATGACAAATAAAGTATATATGTGTGAATGTGAGTGTGAATGTTGTCTGTCTATCTGTGTTGGCCCTGTGATGAGGAGGCGACTTGTCCAGGGTGTACGCCGCCTTCCGTCCTATTGTAGCTGAGATAGGCTCCAGCGATCCCAAAAGGGACAAGCGGTTCAAAATGGATGGATGGATACTAGGGCTGTGAATCTTTGGGTGTCCCATGATTTGATTCAATATCGATTCTTGGGTTCACGATTCGATTCAAAATCGATTTTTTTTCCATTCAACACGATTCTCGATTCAAAAAGGATATTTTCCCGATTCAAAAAGGATTCTCTATTCATTCAATACATAGGATTTCAGCAGGATCTACCCCAGTCTGCTGACATGCAAGCAGAGTAGTAGATTTTTGTAAAAAGCTTTTATAATTGTAAAGGACAATGTTTTATCAACTGATTGCAATAATGTAAATTTAACTATTAAATGAACCAAAAAGATGACTTATTTTATCTTTGTGAAAATATTGGACACAGTGTGTTGTCAAGCTTATGAGATGCGATGCAAGTGTAAGCCACTGTGACACTATTGTTCTTTTTTTAATTTTTTTATAAATGTCTAATGATAATGTCAATGAGGGATTTTTAATCACTGCTATGTTGAAATTGTAACTAATATTGATACTGTTGTTGATAATATTCATTTTTGTTTCACTACTTTTGGTTTGTTCTGTGTCGTGTTTGTGTCTCCTCTCAATTGCTCTGTTTATTGCAGTTCTGAGTGTTGCCGGGTCGGGTTTGGTTTTGGAATTGGATTGTTATGGTATTGCTGTGTATAGTTTTGTTGGATTGATTAATACAAAAAAAAATAATAAAATAAAATAAAATAAAATAGATTTTTTTTAAAAATGAGAATCGCGATTTGAATTAATTTTTTCCCACACCCCTAATGGATACTATTAACCGCAACAGATAATTGTACAAAAACAACAACAATATTATGATTTGTACAATTTCAGAATGTGCTTGTCCTATTTTTAAACAAAGAAAACAATTTGAAGTTGTCTTTATTTTTAAGTTATCGTGCCGTGATTTTACCAAATCTACTCCCACTTGGGAGTAGATTTTTCTCAATGTGGCCCCTGATCTGAAATGAGTTTGACACCCCTGCTTTAGACAGTATATGGTCGAGTTGCATTAAGTCATACTTGCCAACCCTCCCGAATTTTCCGGGAGACTCCCGAAATTCAGCGCCTCACCCGAAAACCTCCCGGGACAAATATTCTCCCGATTTTCAGCCGGAGCTGGAGGGGGCGTGGCCTCCTGAGTGAGGACAGCCTTTTTTCAAGACGGGAGGACAACAGGGTGACAAGAACTAAATCATCCAGACTAGGGATGAATTGTATTATTATGTTTATCTTACCTAAAAATAAATATATTTATTAAATAAAAAAATTAATAAATTTTTACTATATTTTGCTAAAAACATCAAAATTAATTGTATTTTTTCTGACTCCTTATTACATCCAGCCATAGAATTATACATTAAAATAAACATATTTGAAATAATTAATTTTAAATGATCATAATAATTCATTTAAAATGACCACATTTAATTATGAATACAATTGCTTGTTTATCAACAACTTTAGCATTTTATTCATTACATTTTGAAGCTCTCAGAAGCCAAGTTATGTTATATTCCTTAAGATTTATTTATGCAAGTTTGAAGAATCAATTATCTAAACAGTTTTGTTTGCATATTTTCAGGATATATATATAATGTATGAGATACTTGACTTGGTGAATTCTAGCTGTCAATATACTCCTCCCCTCTTAACCACGCCCCCCCCCCCCCCCCCCCTCCCTTCCCGTATCAAGACTCTTTTTGGACGTCACCACGTCAAAAAATCAACACAAGATGTCAAAACGGCCAAAACTGTCAGGTGCCCACGGAAGAAAAAAGAGAAAAGAAGAGGAGGAGAAACGAGAAAAAGACAAGAGGTAGCATAGGTAACGTTAGCCTACATGAAATTATTTGTCTGTTACAGAATGTGATAGTAACCTGGCTTTTTAGCATTAAGCTAATGTTACATGATTCGGCAATTGCTAATCAATAAATAGCTAGTTCTGTTTTAACGTCGGGTTAATATTGTGGAGGGGGCTAAATTGTTATGGAAAATAATAATGTAACGTTAGGTAATTACAGTACTCCCACCTTACATTCCTCAGGGACATTTGTATTAGATCTTTTAAGCAGGTGTTTTTTGTTTACATTGTTATTGCCTTCTGGTTAGCTAATGTTTGCCCTGCAGGTAATAGTCACTTTTCCACCCATTAGGTATAGTTGTAAGCCTAGTTGTTAAAGTGCACATCATTAATGTTAATTAAGCAATATGTATGTAAAAAATATTGTATTTCATATATTCATTTTTTGCATTCATTTATTTATTCATATTTTTTTTTATCTTGTTAACTATTCTGATTGTTAATTTGCTTTCTTTAAGTAAAAAAAAGGTCAAAGACAAAGCTATTTGGTTTCTTGTGAGTATATACAGTTCACTGCCGATGTGGGGGGGGCGCCACCTAAAATCTTGCCTAGGGCGCCAGATTGGTTAGGGCCGGGCCTGCAAGTATGCATTAAGTAAAAACAAAAAGAGAACATCACACACACTGGAATAAATGCATAGTTTATCATTATAATCATTGCAGTCCTACAGCATCAAAAGTCACTTTGAGGACAGGAAGTGAGCTGGACATTACAAAGTTTTGCACTGAAGCTCGAATGTGACTCTAAAAAGATACTATGGGAGATTTGATAGGATATTACGTGTGTGTGTCTCTTTACAGCGAGACTGTGGAGCTACATCTTCTGCTACATTTGAAGATACCTGAATAGTACAACAAGTGAAAGAAGGGGACAAGGCAGATCACATGTCGTCAGAGTGAGACATCCCTGTAGAGACAAGCTACGGGGTTCTTCTCCAAGCATTCTTAAAGGGGAGAGTACTGGTGAGGTTCCTATAAAGTTGAACTAGAATAATACTGAGTCAGGACTTTTGATGGTCATGCCTGAGGGGGTCCATGGAGGTCCTTCAAGGACAATAAATTCAGGAGAGGGTCCAGCTGGTGCATCCCCTCTTTAGTCCACCCTGCAGCATCCAGAACAAACTCCGGACGTCCCCCTCCTCCTCCTCCTCCTCCATCCGTCCATCACTCGCCACCACGGCGCGCTCATCCAAATTTGGGCGCGCAGTCGGTGCGGTTTGGCGCCGCGGTGCTGGTGGTGTTGGTCGGCTCCCAGAAGAAGACGTAATAAATCACCAGGACGAAGGCGGTCACGGACACGAAGAGGAAATAAGCGATGGCCATGGCTACTTTTACCCAAATCTTGCCGGACATGTTGACGTGTTTGGCCCGAAGCTCTCCCGGGTAGCTCGGCCTCCTCTTGGGGTCCCCGTTCAGCTTGTCCACGGTGACACTCGCACCCCCGTCGGCTCCTTTCATCTTGTGATTAGCGCCGATTTCACCTGCAGTGTGTCCTCCGTGGAGTGGCGAGGGATCATCTGTGGCGGGACAGCACGGAGCCCACTGACTCCCACCCGCCTTCCCGCGTCGCTGTGTGGTCCGTCCGGGGGCTCAGCAGCTCGAGTCGGCCAGGCTCCGGTCCTGCTGCGTCCAGAGCACACCGCGTCCTCTGTGCACACCGGGAGGACTGAACTCAAGGAGGCTCTCATCGGCCCACTAGAGGACGGCTGTCAAGCTCCACGCGGCTTTGGAATAGTCATTTCCGGGATGCGTTTCAAAATAAAAGCAGCGCAAAAACGTATGGGGTAAATTCAAAATACATTAGAGCAGGGGTTTCAAGAAAAATCTACTCCAAAGTGGGCTGGACTGGTAAAATCACGGCACAATAACTTAGATATAAAGCCAATTTTTTAAATAATAATAATAATAGATTTGATTTGTAAAAAACACTTTACATTGAGCAAACAACCTCAAAGTGCTACAGTGTATTAAAAAAATAAAATTAAAAGATAATAAAAATTTAAGAAAATAAAAACTGGAACAGCCCAATAGCTAGAACTAGTATGCATATACAGGTAAAAGCCAGTAAATTAGAATATTTTGAAAAACGTGATTTATTTCAGTAATTGCATTCAAAAGGTGTAACTTGTACATTATATTTATTCATTGCACACAGACTGATGCATTCAAATGTTTATTTCATTTAATTTTGATGATTTGAAGTGGCAACAAATGAAAATCCAAAATTCCGTGTGTCACAAAATTAGAATATTACTTAAGGCTAATACAAAAAAGGGATTTTTAGAAATGTTGGCCAACTGAAAAGTATGAAAATGAAAAATATGAGCATGTACAATACTCAATACTTGGTTGGAGCTCCTTTTGCCTCAATTACTGCGTTAATGCGGCGTGGCATGGAGTCGATGAGTTTCTGGCTCTGCTCAGGTGTTATGAGAGCCCAGGTTGTTCTGATAGTGGCCTTCAACTCTTCTGCGTTTTTGGGTCTGGCATTCTGCATCTTCCTTTTCACAATACCCCACAGATTTTCTATGGGGCTAAGGTCAGGGGAGTTGGCGGGCCAATTTAGAACAGAAATACCATGGTCCGTAAACCAGGCACGGGTAGATTTTGCGCTGTGTGCAGGCGCCAAGTCCTGTTGGAACTTGAAATCTCCATCTCCATAGAGCAGGTCAGCAGCAGGAAGCATGAAGTGCTCTAAAACTTGCTGGTAGACGGCTGCGTTGACCCTGGATCTCAGGAAACAGAGTGGACCGACACCAGCAGATGACATGGCACCCCAAACCATCACCCAACCATGCAAATTTTGCATTTCCTTTGGAAATCGAGGTCCCAGAGTCTGGAGGAAGACAGGAGAGGCACAGGATCCACGTTGCCTGAAGTCTAGTGTAAAGTTTCCACCATCAGTGATGGTTTGGGGTGCCATGTCATCTGCTGGTGTCGGTCCACTCTGTTTCCTGAGATCCAGGGTCAACGCAGCCGTCTACCAGCAAGTTTTGGAGCACTTCATGCTTCCTGCTGCTGACCTGCTCTATGGAGATGGAGATTTCAAGTTCCAACAGGACTTGGCGCCTGCACACAGCGCAAAATCTACCCGTGCCTGGTTTACGGACCATGGTATTTCTGTTCTAAATTGGCCCGCCAACTCCCCTGACCTTAGCCCCATAGAAAATCTGTGGGGTATTGTGAAAAGGAAGATGCAGAATGCCAGACCCAAAAACGCAGAAGAGTTGAAGGCCACTATCAGAGCAACCTGGGCTCTCATAACACCTGAGCAGTGCCAGAAACTCATCGACTCCATGCCACGCCGCATTAACGCAGTAATTGAGGCAAAAGGAGCTCCAACCAAGTATTGAGTATTGTACATGCTCATATTTTTCATTTTCATACTTTTCAGTTGGCCAACATTTCTAAAAATCCCTTTTTTGTATTAGCCTTAAGTAATATTCTAATTTTGTGACACACGGAATTTTGGATTTTCATTTGTTGCCACTTCAAATCATCAAAATTAAATGAAATAAACATTTGAATGCATCAGTCTGTGTGCAATGAATAAATATAATGTACAAGTTACACCTTTTGAATGCAATTACTGAAATAAATCAAGTTTTTCAAAATATTCTAATTTACTGGCTTTTACCTGTATATTAAAAAAAAAAGTTTTTTTAAGCCTTTTTTTTTTTTTTTTTTTAAATCATCCACAGTCTGTGGTGCACTCAGGTGGTCAGGGAGAGCGTTCCACAGACCGGGAGCGGCGCAGCAGAAAGCCCGGTCTCTCATTGTTCGTAGCTTTGTCCTCGGAGGTCGGAGGAGGTTAGCCTGTCCGTAGCGGAGGTGTCGTGTGGAGGATTTGGGGGTGAGTAGTTCTTTGAGGTAGAGGGGGGCATTTCCATGGAGGCACTGGTGGGTTAGTAGGGAGACTTTGTAATTGTAATTTGTAAACTTCAGATTATTTTCTTTGTTTCAAAAGAGAACAAGCACATTCTGAAATTGGACAAATCATGTTTGTTTTTTAAAACACTTAAATGTTGAGGTTAACAAGTATTTTATCTTTATTCGTCATTATTTATATTTTCTGAATAAATTCAGTCAACTCATTGGTGTGAATTTTCAATACATCAAGATAAAAAAAATTATATCAAAATCAAATTACAGTATGTTATTTATATAGTTTTTTAATTTTCCTCGACTGATGTACTAACATCGTGTGGTTTATTTTGTACATATGTATCGTCATCTACAAAGAATTGCTATTGCGACATCCAGTGGACACATTTAGAACAGCTGTTTCTTTCAGTGGGGTGTCCCTACTTCTGCGGTCCCCTCCAAGGTTTCTCATTGTATTCCATTGGGTTGAGTTTTTCCTTGCCCTGATGTGGGATCTGAGCCGAGGATGTCGTTGTGGCTTGTGCAGCCCTTTAAAACACTCGTGATTTAGGGCTATATAAATAAACTTTGATTGATTAATGATTAACAACAGAGATCAAATACACAAATAGGTAAGCATAAAATGTACTTATGGATATAAAAAGTATAAATACAACTGGAATAACAATTATGACATAATAAATATGCGAATGTGTGTATGTTTAAAGTACTTTCGATACCAGAAAAGCAAGTGTATCAAAATACAATTAAATAAAAAGATACATGATATACTTAATATATATTTTTCAATTAAAAAAATCAATCTAAATGCTGCTGCGTCCTTTGACCATCTGCATGTGCATAAAAAACAGGTCAGAACTGCGAATCTGTTCTATTCGTTCACTTAAAAGAACAGTTCAAAAGACATCTCTATTACTTTCAATTACACTGAACCACAAATAGTTCTATTTTGGAGGCCAAAAAAGACATGAGATTTAATGCTACTTAGCTCAGATTTAGTATATCCAAAATGAATTAAAAAAAAACATTGAAATGGTGCAAGTCAAGTGAATAACTATTAGAAATAAATCCACAATGTTTTATAATGCATGGCTGATTTGGAGACTTGCTCCCAGTTCATTAAGATTAAATTGAGTGATTAGTACTAAAGATTATGGGACATCATGGATGACTTGTTGTAAAACTGCTCTAAATTGCAGTTGCAAGACATAAAAATGCTGTTAAATTGGCTTTAAAAAAATGCCATCAATGCCGAAGACACAATGAACTCTTATTGTGAAGAGACAGTGGCGTCATCTGTGGTTCATCTATAAGTCTTCTCTGGCAAACTTGATGCAGGATGGCAAAAGGAGGGGCTGAAAGTGCGCAACATCCAGCGATTGGGTCATAGTTTGAGGCAGAATGTCCCGCAGCAGCAGATGCTGAGCCTCGGCGCAGTGCTGAGCCGAGGCAGCTTTTTATCCTCCAACGCACTCAAATGTGCACAGCAACACAACAGCATGCCAGGTGTAATTTAAAAAAAAACCTGTCTTGCCCTGATGAGTCACAGGCTTTTAATGAGTCCTCCACCTTCCTGTCCTACAAGGTCAAAGTCTTCCGCGAGCGGCGTCTTTAAACATGCGTACGCTTATCTGCTCTGCAACCAACATTACCAAAATGTTATTCAGGACCAAAAAACACAAATTTTTCCCCTGACAAAAGGTATTTTATTCACTGCATGATTTGGACTTTAAGTCTCGGGGTGCAAACAAACAAAAAAATCGATTCTAAATCAATTCGTAATCTTCAAGAATCAATTAAAAAAACAATCATATTTTTTTTTTTTTAGGCCATCTCCATGCAACCAGAAGGAGCTTTTCTAACATGTTTTGAAAAAAAGTTTCATTATATAATATGGTACCAAATAACACATTTTGTGAATCATTATGAATGGAGAATCGTTTTAAATCAAGAATAGATTCTAAATCAAATCGTGAATCGCCACATGCCCAAAGATTCACACCCCGAAGAGTCCTTAGAATATGATTACATTTAAATGTCCATTGTTGCGATCCCGCTTTAAGAAAGCTTAGGAAAAATGTCCCAGTTTTTTGCAACACTTGCTGTGTTTTCTTGCTTTGACCGGTGAATGCACAGAATGGAAACTTGAAACGTCCGCACACAGTGTGAATTATTGCCGTGATGTGAGATCTGATATGCATTGCAGCAGCAAGATCAACTAACCTGAGCTCATTGACAAGACAAACATCGCTTATAGTTGATCCTTTTGTGTATTATCTGCTGACGGACACTAAAATCTGATAACAACTGTAAACAAGATCATGTAAATTTGAGTGTCACTCACTGCAGACTGGGCGGGCTTGTGATTGGTTCGTCTGACGGAGCCGGGGGGCGTGGTCACAGGTTGTGTGGTCGGCTGATTCCAGCAGCTCGGCTTTATTTGTAAAGTTGCCAAATCTTCTACCTTGTCTGCGCGGGTGGACAGCAAGTGTGAGACGTGACGCAGCAGGGTGCTCGAGGAGGCGCCCAACTCCTGCAGACAGGACGAGTGACGGCTGAGCATGGCTGCCCCGAGGCTCTGCCCCGCCCTCGTCTTTTGTTGGCGAGTGTATGACATCACTCCGGCGACGTCGTCATCTTCAGGAGCGAGCGAGCAAGCGTCGCTGGCAGCTTCAGCCTGTTAATGACGAGTCAACATTCAACCAGTGGTTTCCGTATATTCATTTACTTGTGACAGGTAAAACTTTGCCATCCTGGCTTGTTGATTTTAATGGACTGCGAATGAAGAAGACAGGACGAAATAGGAACCCTGGAAGAAAAATGTTACTTTATCCAGGGACACTTGCAGATTGTTAAAACGAGTAAGTACATTTTGAGACCCTGGGGTTCAAGTTAAACCAAAACACGAGACAACAAGAATCGGCGGTATTGGGGTCGTCACTAGAGATGTCCGATAATATCGGCTGATAACTACTCAGTGGCCTAGTGGTTAGAGTGTTCGCCCTGAGATCGGTAGGTTGTGAGTTCAAATCCCGGTCGAGTCATACCAAAGACTATAAAAATGGGACCCGTTACCTCCCTGCTTGGCACTCAGCATCAAGGGTCGGAATTGGGGGTTAAATCACCAAAAATGATTCCCGGGCGCGGCACAGCTGCAGCCCACTGCTCCCCTCACCTCCCAGGGGGTGAACAAGGGGATGGGTTAAATGCAGAGGACAAATTTCACCACACCTAGTGTGTGTGTGACAATCATTGGGACTTTAACTAACTTAAATGCGTTAAAATGTAATATCGGAAATTATCGGTATTGTTTTTTTTATTATCGGTATTGTTTTATTTTATTTTTATTTTTTTTAATTAAATCTACATAAAAAACACAAGATACACTTACAATTAGTGCACCAACCCAAAAAAACTCCCTCCCCCATTCACACTCATTCACACAAAAGGGTTGTTTCTTTCTGTTATTAATATTGTGGTTCCTACATTATATATCAATATATATCAATACAGTCTGCAAGGGATACAGTCCGTAAGCACACATGATTGTGCGTGCTGCTGGTCCACTAATAGTACTAACTTTTAACAGTTAATTTTACTCATTTTCATTAATTACTAGTTTCTATAGAACTGTTTTTATATTGTTTTACTTTCTTTTTTATTCAAGAAAATGTTTTTAATTTATTAATTTTTTTAAAAAGTACCTTATCTTCACCATACCTGGTTGTCCAAATTAGGCATAATAATGTGTTAATTCCACGACTGTATATATCAGTTGATATCGGTATCGGTTGATATCGGTATCGGTAATTAAAGAGACAATATCGGAATATCGGATATCGGCAAAAAGCCATTATCGGACATCCCTAGTCGTCACGCTTGGACTTAGACCGGCTGAAAGGCTGTGTTTGGTATAGGGCTGGGCGATATGGCAAAAAAGAAAAATAATCACATTTATTTTTTCCATATCATCCGATCACGATTAATATCACAATAAAATAAAAAAATTTAAGCGGATTCTCCCGTGCAGGATTTTAGCGAGTACCATTGCATCCCTACTGTTTACTAGCACAGTGTCTTGTAGCAGACATTTCCGCCAAGTTTTATATAAATATATGCTAACAGCTGCAACTGTCATTTTGTTCATATCTATGATTGTGTTTAATAGAGGTGCTACAGTACAGGTATAACCCACACCCAATCTGTACCTCGGTTTTAGGGCCACAGTTTTGCTTCTTTTTTCGGTACGTTTTGGGGGGGCGGGTAAAGAGAACAACTTTTTTGTCTCTCAAAACATGCTGTTTAAATTTATATAAATTCCCTCTCTAAGTTATTTTGTTATTGTGTTTGTCATCACAAGCTTCATTCTGCTGAATACCATAAGACAGTGGTTCTTAACCTTGTTGGAGGTACCGAACCCCACCGGTTACATACAGTGGGGCAAAAAAGTATTTAGTCAGCCACCGATTGTGCAAGTTCTCCCACTTAAAATGATGACAGAGGTCTGTAATTTTCATCATAGGTACACTTCAACTGTGAGAGACAGAATGTGAAAAAAAAAATCCAGGAATTCACATTGTAGGAATGTTAAAGAATTTATTTGTAAATTATGGTGGAAAATAAGTATTTGGTCACTTCAAACAAGGAAAATCTTTGGCTCTCACAGACCTGTAACTTCTTCTTTAAGAAGCTCTTCTGTCCTCCACTTGTTACCTGTATTAATGGCACCTGTTTGAACTTGTAATCTGTATAAAAGACACCTGTCCACAGCCTCAAACAGTCAGACTCCAAACTCCACTATGGCCAAGACCAAAGAGCTGTCGAAGGACACCAGGAAAAGAATTGTAGACCTGCACCAGACTGTGAAGAGTGAATCTACAATAGGCAAGCAGCTTGGTGTGAAAAAATCAACTGTGGGAGCAATTATCAGAAAATGGAAGACATACAAGACCACTGATAATCTCCCTCGATCTGGGGCTCCACGCAAGATCTCATCCCGTGGGGTCAAAATGATCATGAGAACGGTGAGCAAAAATCCCAGAACCACACGGGGGGACCTGGTGAATAACCTGCAGAGAGCTGGGACCAAAGTAACAAAGGTTACCATCAGTAACACACTACGCCGACAGGGAATCAAATCCTGCAGTGCCAGACGTGTCCCCCTGCTTAAGCCAGTGTATGTCCAGGCCCGTCTGAAGTTTGCCAGAGAGCACATGGATGATACAGCAGAGGATTGGGAGAATGTCATGTGGTCAGATGAAACCAAAATAGAACTTTTTGGTATAAACTCAACTCGGCATGTTTGGAGGAGGAAGAATACTGAGTTGCATCCCAAGAACACCATACCTACTGTGAAGCATGGGGGTGGAAACATCATGCTTTGGGGCTGTTTTTCTGCTAAGGGGACAGGCCGACTGATTCGTGTTAAGGAAAGAATGAATGGGGCCATGTATCGTGAGATTTTGAGCCAAAACCTCCTTCCATCAGTGAAAGCTTTGAAGATGAAACGTGGCTGGTTCTTCCAGCATGACAATGATCCCAAACACACCGCCCGGGCAACGAAGGAGTGGCTCTGTAAGAAGCATTTGAAAGTCCTGGAGTGGCCTAGCCAGTCTCCAGACCTCAACCCCATAGAAAATCTGTGCAGGGAGTTGAAAGTCTGTGTTGCTCGGCAACAGCCCCAAAACATCACTGCTCTCGAGAAGATCTGCATGGAGGAATGGGCCAAAATACCAGCTACTGTGTGTGCAAACCTGGTAAAGACCTATAGTAATCGTTTGACCTCTGTTATTGCCAACAAAGGTTATATTACAAAGTATTGAGTTGAATTTTTGTTATTGACCAAATACTTATTTTCCACCATAATTTACAAATAAATTCTTTAAAAATCATGCAATGTGAATTCCTGGATTTTTTTTTCACATTCTGTCTCTCACAGTTGAAGTGTACCTATGATGAAAATTACAGACCTCTGTCATCATTTTAAGTGGGAGAACTTGCACAATTGGTGGCTGACTAAATACTTTTTTTGCCCCACTGTATGTGCATTCACCGAACCCTTCTTTAGTGAAAAATTATTATTATTATTATTTTTTTCAAATTCAAGACAAAGTTATATGTTTTTTTACTGGTGCTCAAAATGAACCATGCATGAACATCACCTTTTTCAAAGAACAAAACCAACACAGTGCATGAACTCACAACAAATTACACACCTGAAAACCAGTGTGACTTCTGCTGTTGCCGTATACATATTACGACGATGGGGAGAAGTTTTTATTTACACGATGAGTCGGGTGTGTCTTGACCTCCACGGCGGAGGCTCCACCGAACCCCTGAGGCCGACTCACTGAACCCCTAGGGTTCGATCGAACCCAGGTTAAGAACCACTGCCATAAGACTTCTATTTCATGTTAACATTTACTAAACACTTTCAAATGGTAAATGGCTGGATGGATGGAGAACTGCCACAAGTGGTGGAATAGTGTGTTACAACTGAGTAATACTGCGACCATACGACCCACAGCTGAGAAACCACATTTTTTGGCGGCCAAACAATGGTTAAGAAACACTGTTCTAACAGACATTTCCGCCATGTTTGATCGGGGTAAAAATGCTAACAGCTGATCACCGTGATCAAACGCAAATTAATCACGATCATATAATCGCCCAGCCCTAGTTTGGTGTTTTGTGCGCTGTGTCTTCATGTGGATCTGAGGAGCATCATGAGACCTAATCAGATCAGACTTCAGCACTTTATCTCCTCCATCATTATTCCAGCAGCTCGTTTCCTGTCAAAAACCTAATTGCGCCTCTCCTCTCTCTGGTTTCCCGCACCCTCCCTGCTCGACCCCACCCTGACACCAGCTCACGAGCTGGTGAGGCCATGTGACCCGTGCTTTTTAGCGCTACCACAGCACACTTTGACACATCGGTACCATTTCCATCAATCAATGACTCAATGGTTAGCTTTTAATGTGGAAGTGGAAGCAGCGCTTTTTGCTGTGACAGATTGTCAACTCAGCCATTAGCCAAAGTGATGCCACCACAGCTACGAGCTGAGTGCTAGTTGCGGTCGCTAAATGAGCCGAGCTGAAAAACAGATCATGTGACAATTGACCACCTCGAGCGACTTTACTTTGTCACTTTTGTTTAGAAGAAAACGTGACCAGAACGAGAACGACTGCGTCACCGTGGCGATATGAGACCTCCACCAGGCCACGTCTCTGCACACGTCTTGAAGAATATGGACACACTTTAATTCCGTGTTTTGTTTAACCATAGAGCCGAGGCCCATTGTCGGGCCACCAGTGCCCCCTAGAGGGCTGCCAAAAATGTTTGTTTCTCAGCTGTGGTCCGGGTACTTAGTTGTAATACACTTTCCCACCACTTGTGGCAGTAATGACAACATCAAACAGAATTAGTCGGGAGCTAAAGTCATGGAGAAGTTCCTTAAGCGCAAAAATGATGACTAAAGCGGTGAAGCTCGGTTGGTAGAGCGACCGTGCCAGCAACCTGAGGGTTCCAGGTTCGATCCCCGCTTCCGCCATCCTAGTCACTCCCGTTGTGTCCTTGGGCAAGACACTTTAACCACCTTGGTCCCAGTGCTACACACTGGTTTATATGTAACTAATATAATGGGTTTCACTACGTAAAGCGCTTTGAGTCACTAGAGAAAAGCATAATATAAATATAATTTATTTCACTTTATTGACAGTTTCGTTGATATATATTATTATTATTTATTATCAATTTAATTAGAATTTATTTAATTTAGCACTGCATGATTGTATGTAAATATATTTTTCATCAGTTTTTTTGAGTCTCTTCTTTTTCAGTATAATTATTTATTTTTGTGATCAACCTGCTCCTAAGCCTTGCTATTAATATTTGTGATTAACAAATTCCCTCATATCATTTGACAATATTAAACTGTAAGTAGGTTAGATATAATTATTAAATAAGATTCAAATCAAGAGTAAGATTACTAATTCATTGTTAATATTTGAGTGGGCCCCGGGGTCAAAAAGGTTAAGAAACCCTGCTTTAATGGACTCAATCAATAAGGTTCGACTAGTTATTTTTACCTCACAATGACATTTTGGACAATTGTATGTTTCCAATTTTATGGGAACACTTTGGAAAAGGCCCCTTTCTGTTCCCAGTGCACAAGTCAAGGTCTGTAAAGACATGCTTGGACGAGTTTGGTGCAGAAGAACAGGTCCAACATCAGCGACCGAGGTCCTCTATACTTTTGCCTGCCTCGCATAAACAAAAAACATGGCAGCCATGAAGAGTATCAAAGTGTCATTCATCAGTGGCAAACCTGAGGTTGGCTGTTTGGAGGACATCTCTGATGTGGCTGTGGCATCGGTGACGCCAACGTCATCGTCGGTAGAATCGTCGGTTGCATCGTCGGTCGCATCGTCGGTCGCATCGTCGTCTTCGTCTCCCGCTTCGGTGGTGCTGGGCTGGGTCACCAGGACGGCGGGCGGCGTTGGCGGATTGTCAGCTTTGTCTGCCATCAGACGACAAACTCAGACTGTTGTCACTTTACCGCGACAACTCTTTCCCCAGCCAGGACTGAACAGACTAGTTCACAGGTGTCAAGCTCAAGGTTCGGGGGCCAAATCTGGGCCGCCACCTCATTTTTTACAGGGCTCGCAAAAGCCTGGAAATAATATGCGTCAATAAAGTACTTTATCTTTTCTTACTAAATGTATTTGTTCTTTCCATTTGACAGAAAAACTGTACCGGATGCAATTACATATTTTTATTTGAGTTTATTTCAGACATGGATCACATCTCATGCTCACAATTACACAACTCAACATGTCTGAGATGGAGTAGGAAGAAGCAGAGCTTTGATAATACTACCCCTTCTACGTGTCACAACAATACAAATAAATATGAATGCAAGATATTCCAAATATCAAAAACCCTAAATATCTGCTTGTCAACTTGACTTTTGATTTCAAAGCAAATTATCCATCAATTTGCTGGTAAGAAAATATAATAATCGGATAGACAACTGTGTCATAGTATTATGAGGCGATTACAGTAATAATCACTTGTTTATCGCTGTTGACTGGTTCCCGACATGACCACGATAAGTGAATTTCTGTAAAGTAGGAATCCTTAATTATGAATCTAATATTTTCATAGCTAGAGCATACAAATGTTTACTCTAAAACGGCCTTCTTTCATCTCCGTAATATCGCTAAAATTCGTTCCATTTTGTCCACTAGCGACGCTGAGATCATTATTCATGCGTTCGTTACGTCTCGTCTTGATTACTGTAATGTATTATTTTTGGGTCTCCCTATGTCTAGCATTAAAAGATTACAATTGGTACAAAATGCGGCTGCTAGACTTTTGACAAGAACAAGAAAGTTTGATCATATTACGCCTATACTGGCTCACCTGCACTGGCTTCCTGTGCACTTAAGATGCGACTTTAAGGTTTTACTACTTACGTATAAAATACTACACGGTCTAGCTCCATCCTATCTTGCTGATTGTATTGTACCATATGTCCCGGCAAGAAATCTGCGTTCAAAGAACTCCGGCTTATTAGTGATTCCCAGAACCCAAAAAAAGTCTGCGGGCTATAGAGCGTTTTCTATTGGGGCTCCAGTACTATGGAATGCCCTCCCGGTAACAGTTAGAGATGCTACCTCAGTAGAAACATTTAAGTCCCATCTTAAAACTCAATTGTATACTCTAGCCTTTGAATAGCCCCCTCTTTTTTAGACCAGTTGATCTGCCGTTTCTTTTCTTTTCTCCTCTGCTCCCCCCTATCCCTGTGGAAGGGGAGACACTCTGGTCCGGTGGCCATGGATGGGGTGCTGGCTGTCCGGGGTCGGGACCCGGGGTGGACCGCTCGCCTGTGTATCGGTTGGGAACATCTCTGCGCTGCTGACCCGTCTCCGCTCGGGATGGTTTCCTGCTGACCCCACTGTGGACTGGACTCTTACTGTTATGCTGGATCCACTATGGACTGTACTTTCACAATATTATGTTAGAACCACTCGACATCCATTGCATTCGGTCTCCCTAGAGGGGGGAGGGTTACCCACATATGCGGTCCTCTCCAAGGTTTCTCATAGTCATTCACATCGACGTCCCACTGGGGTGAGTTTTTCCTTGCCCTTATGTGGGCTCTGTACCGAGGATGTCGTTGTGGCTTGTGCAGCCCTTTGAGACACTTGTGATATAGGGCTATATAAATAAACATTGATTGATTGATTGATTGAAATGTTCCGCATTATGAGAGCCTCTAGACATGAATTAACACCCTTTAGTCACTTTTACACTCTTTAATCCAGTCATCAGTGTCGTCACTGATCTGATTGGTTTGGTCTCATCCAGTGGCCAATACCACTAAAATAATGATATTTTAGTTAATTTGGCCATTTTTATGCTTGAAAATGGTTGATTTAGGGCAAAAATATGCTTAAAAAACAAAAAAATCTGTGATGTGGTGAAAGCGCGATATTTGAAGTGTGATGTGGCAATGGACGACTGTACACATTTATATTCATATATATTCATAATGGTCCTCCGGGGGGCAGCCGTAACTGTGATGTGGCCCTCAATAAAAACAAGTTTGACACCCCTGGACTAGTACATCAGGTTAGGACTTGGGGTCTTTACCTTGTAAGTCGGTGGCGGGCGGATCCTGACTGTCTTCGCTGACCTCCAGGGGGACGGAGTCAGACACCTCTGATGGCGCGAGGTCAGACGATGGCGGCTTGTCCTGGGATTCTGCAGGTGTGTACTCTGGTTCGGACACCGTGACTTGGACTTCAGGCTTTTCTGGAGTGGCTTGATACGCTGTGTTGGTAGACAGGAGAGGGGCAGGGCACATTTTTGAAATACATGCTCTAAAACATGTTGATACTAGTGATGCGCCACCTATCAGTATCGTACCATTTTCGTGAAAACAGTATGTGATCGCCATTGCCGATTAGTGCTTTTGATTGTCGATCACAAACGCTGTTCCCCTCTGCCAGACACTTTTGATTTTTGGTCAGCTAGCAGCCAACTGTATTATCCCCATACACATTGTGGAGCCCTTACCCTAAGTTAATAACCTTCACCTTTATTGCGGCAAATAAACTGCATTTCTTAGTATCTAATCCAATCCAATCCACTTTATTTATATAGCACATTTAAACAACAAAATGTTTCCAAAGTGCTGCACAACAATATTAAACACAATTAAAAACAATATAAAATAAATGTGATTAAAAACAATTTCAAAGGGTAAAACCAATTAAAACAGTAAATAGAAAGCAAAAAGCAAAATTTTAAAAACACAGAGGACAACAGAGGACCACACAACTCACGTAGTGTTAAAAGCCAGAGAATAAAAGTGGGTCTTAAGACGAGACTTAAAACACTCCACTGTGGGAGCAGTTCGAACATGGAGGGGCAGAGTGTTCCAGAGCTTAGGGCCGACCACAGAGAAGGCCCTGTCTCCCCTGGTTTTAAGTCTCGTCTTGGACACCACGAGCTGGAGCTGGCTCTCGGACCTCAGAGCGCGCACAGGATTGTAAGTTTGGATGAGGTCCGAGATATACTGAGGTGCCAGTCCATGTAAAGCTTTAAAAACAAACAGCAAGGTTTTAAAATCAATTCTAAAATGAACAGGGAGCCAGTGCAAACTCTCAAGGATTGGGGTTATATGCTGGCGTCTCCTGGCCCCTGTTAAAAGTCGTACTGCCGCATTCTGGACTAACTGCAACCGGGAGAGAGCTTTTTGGCTAATGCCAGCATAAAGTGCATTGCAGTAGTCCAGGCGACTTGAAATAAAAGCATGCACGACTTGTTCAAAAAGGTTAAAAGATAAAAACGGTTTTACCTTTGCTAAAAGACAAAGATGATAAAAACACGATTTTAAAACGCCATTGACTTGTTTGTCAAGTTTAAAATCGCTGTCTATAGTGACGCCAAGGCTGGTGACTTTGGGACGCACATAATTTTGCAATGGTCCCAAGTCAGTGAGGGCCGGACCAAACACTAAAATTTCCGTTTTTCCCTCATTCATTATTAAAAAATTCTGGGCTAACCAAGCCTTGACGTCGCATAGACAGTTGAGAAGGAGTGTCAGGGGGCCGTGGCCTTTTGAAATAGGCATATAAATTTGTACACGTAACGTATCATGATCATGTATCATTATCACTGGAGGACGAGGCTAAACATGTTGAGCACTGAGTGAGCAAGGCCTGCTACTCAGTATGCTAGTTACTAAACTAGCTTGAAATAAGAGCTTAGTAAAGTTTGAGGAATGAGTTACTGCAGAAAGTAAGCATTTACTAACAGGAAATTAACAAGTGGATTAATAAGAGTAAATAGAGAGGATAATATTACGACAACTCTTGTTGGTAAGTCGGCCAGGAGTACGCGACACTAAAGGGGAGCCCATCCATCCATAAATCGGTGATGTCTAGGGTTACAACAATTGAAGTGAAGTGAAGTGAATTATATTTATATAGCACTTTTCTCTAGTGACTCAAAGCACTTTTACATGGTGAAACCCAATATCTAAGTTACATTTAAACCAGTGTGGGTGGCACTGGGAGCAGGTGGGTAAAGTGTCTTGCCAAAGGACACAACTGCAGTAACTAGGATGACTGAAGCGGTGATCGAACCTGGAACCCGCAAGTTGCTGGCACGGTCGCTCTACCAACCGAGCTATACCGCCCCAATTGATCGATAGATCGATTTATATTTCTAAATTTTAAGTACCGTATTTTTCGGAGTATAAGTCGCTCCGGAGTATAAGTCGCACCGGCCGAAAATGCATAATAAAGAAGGGAAAAAGCATATATAAGTCGCACTGGAGTATAAGTCGCATGGCAGGGTGCGGGGGAACTTTATTTAGCAGGTAAATCCACTGTTAAAATGTTGGTTAATGTACTTTTATTGAAAATTGCATGAATGTTGAAAATGTGAGCAGAAAAGTGTTGCTCTTGTTAATTTACCCAAAATTGTTGGTTGCACTTTATTGACATAAGATGTGAATACATTGCCCATTAATTGTTGTTTACTTGTTTGTTTGTAATTTGTATCCATAATTCATTTATACATAATACCCTTACAAGAAATAATAGAAATATACAGTACAGGCCAAAAGTTTGGACACAACCTGGGGACAGCATGGCGAAGTTGATAGATTGGCTGTGCCAGCAATCAGAGGGTTGCTGGTTACTGGTTCAATCCCCACCTTCTACCAGCCTAGTCACGTCCGTTGTGTCCTTGGGCAAGACACTTCACCCCTTGCTCCTGATGGCTGCTGGTTAGCGCCTTGCATGGCAGCTCCCGCCATCAGTGTGTGAATGTGTGTGTGAATGGGTGAATGTAGAAATACTGTCAAAGCGCTTTGAGTACCGTACCTTGAAGGTAGAAAAGCGCTATACAAGTATAACCCATTTATCATTTATTTAACCTTCTCTTCAATGTGTTTTCTTTATTTTCATGACAATTTACATTGTAGATTGTCACTGAAAGCATCAAAACTATGAATGAACATGTGGAGTTATGTACTTAACAAAAAAAGGTCAAATAACTGAATGGCAACACTAAATTGGCCCTAGTGTGTGAATGTGAGTGTGAATGTTGTCTGTCTATCTGTGTTGGCCCTGTGATGAGGTGGCGACTTGTCCAGGGTGTACGCCGCCTTCCACCCGAATGCAGTTGAGATAGGCTCCAGCACCCCCCGCGACCTCGAAAGGGACAAGCGGTAGAAAATGGATGGATGTTTTATATTCTAGTTTCTTCAAAATAGCCACCCTTTGCTCTGATTACTGCTTTGCACACTCATGGCATTCTCTCGATGAGCTTCAAGAGGTAGTCACCTGAAATGGTTTTCACTTCACAGGTGTCATAGTTTTGATGCCTTCAGTGACAATCTACAATAGTATAGTCATGAAAATAAAGAAAACGCATTAAAATGAGAAGGTGTGTCCAAACTTATGGCCTGTACTGTATGTATAGTATCCACTATTTATTTCACACGGTTTGATGTTTTTTGCTAAAAAGTGAGAGTCAATTTCAAGTCAATGAATCGTTTCGGATAGTAACAACCACAAATATCGAATCGAAGTTAAAACAAATTGTTACACCCCTAGTAATGTATTTTGCAAAGGCAGTATCAGTATATGATCAATACTAGAATGATCAAGTTGACGTTATTGTACATGAAAGTTTTTAAATATTTTGTTGTTTTTGTTCATGTTTACTAACTCAGGGAATAATTCCCTGGACACAGGATGACTTTGAGGGCAAAAACCAAAGGATTTAAAAGAGTAGTAGACAAGGGTGTGAATCTTTGGGAACCTTAAGATTTGATCCGATTCCTGCGGTGACGATTCGATTAAGAATCGATTGAAACCGATTCTCACAATGTATTTGGTATAATAATTATAATTAAATATTTTTAAAACAGGTTACAAATTGATTCTTATTTGAAAAAATGTACAGTTAATACATGTGATTGGTATCGGTCCATCTCACTGGTATCAGAATTAGGGCTGGGCGATATATCGAGTTTGTAAGATATATCGATATATTTTTAAACAAGATATGAATTAAGAAAATATCGTAATATCAATATAAATTAGTTCACAATTAAATGACCAAACACCGCTTATTTGTTGTTGTCCTTGATTCTCTCCCGCTCCCCACTCCCTCTCATGGGCTACTAAACCCCACCCTTTCCTCTTTCCAAGACGTGCTTGCACGTATAAGAACATCCATGATTGGTTGGTTGTTTACTATGATGAGTCACGATTGGTTAAGATTAAGGCAAAACATTAGGGACAGGCCAATCAGAGGCAAGATAGGGCGGGTCATGGAACCAGGAGGGGAAATCACAACAGACATCCCAAATGACGACGAGAGAGTCGTAGAAGAGAAGAGGGAATATTCAAGCGGGCGATTTATATATTAAAAAAACTAGTGGAAGATGGCAGAGGGATTCTCTTCTTTAGATTTTTCTTTTAGCGATGTAGACGACATCCAGGAAACCCACAATGAGTCTATTTGGCCACATTTGGACAAATGTATGCGTCTGGATAAAACATTCGTTTGAGTTGTTTACCATGTAAGCCCAAATCAAAACTGTTCTCAAGTTGCCAAGCCGGGCATATTTTGCACGAGAAATGCTGCCAAAAATGTATGCCAACATGAGGAAGATCATAGCCGCACAATTAAGTCAAGTCACTTACTTGGCGCTGACCAGAACCGTACATGTGACAGCCCATTGCATCATCGACTGGGAATTAAAAAGTGCCTGCAATTTTTTTATGAGTTTGATACACTTTGTATTATTTGCACAGCTATGTTATTTATTTTACGTAGAAATAATATTTATCTATTCTGTGCTACTTAAACAGTTTTTTTCTGTGCTGTTAATACCCTGTCTACAGTACAGTTGTCCTTCACTTCAGTTTCACTGAATTTCGCTCAAACATTAATATCTTTAAAAGTATACTTTCACCGAAAAATGTATCAGGATATACAGGTAAAAGCCAGTAAATTAGAATATTTTGAAAAACTTGATTTATTTCAGTAATTGCATTCAAAAGGTGTAACTTGTACATTATATTTATTCATTGCACACAGACTGATGCATTCAAATGTTTATTTCATTTAATTTTGATGATTTGAAGTGGCAACAAATGAAAATCCAAAATTCCGTGTGTCACAAAATTAGAATATTACTTAAGGCTAATACAAAAAAGGGATTTTTAGAAATGTTGGCCAACTGAAAAGTATGAAAATGAAAAATATGAGCATGTACAATACTCAATACTTGGTTGGAGCTCCTTTTGCCTCAATTACTGCGTTAATGCGGCGTGGCATGGAGTCGATGAGTTTCTGGCACTGCTCAGGTGTTATGAGAGCCCAGGTTGCTCTGATAGTGGCCTTCAACTCTTCTGCGTTTTTGGGTCTGGCATTCTGCATCTTCCTTTTCACAATACCCCACAGATTTTCTACGGGGCTAAGGTCAGGGGAGTTGGCGGGCCAATTTAGAACAGAAATACCATGGTCTGTAAACCAGGCACGGGTAGATTTTGCGCTGTGTGCAGGCGCCAAGTCCTGTTGGAACTTGAAATCTCCATCTCCATAGAGCAGGTCAGCAGCAGGAAGCATGAAGTGCTCTAAAACTTGCTGGTAGACGGCTGCGTTGACCCTGGATCTCAGGAAACAGAGTGGACCGACACCAGCTGGACTGCTGCTGAGTGGTCCAAAGTCATGTTTTCTGACGAAAGCAAATTTTGCATTTCCTTTGGAAATCGAGGTCCCAGAGTCTGGAGGAAGACAGGAGAGGCACAGGATCCACGTTGCCTGAAGTCTAGTGTAAAGTTTCCACCATCAGTGATGGTTTGGGGTGCCATGTCATCTGCTGGTGTCGGTCCACTCTGTTTCCTGAGATCCAGGGTCAACGCAGCCGACTACCAGCAAGTTTTAGAGCACTTCATGCTTCCTGCTGCTGACCTGCTCTATGGAGATGGAGATTTCAAGTTCCAACAGGACTTGGCGCCTGCACTCAGCGCAAAATCTACCCGTGCCTGGTTTACGGACCATGGTATTTCTGTTCTAAATTGGCCCGCCAACTCCCCTGACCTTAGCCCCATAGAAAATCTGTGGGGTATTGTGAAAAGGAAGATGCAGAATACCAGACCCAAAAACGCAGAAGAGTTGAAGGCCACTATCAGAGCAACCTGGGCTCTCATAACACCTGAGCAGTGCCAGAAACTCATCGACTCCATGCCACGCCGCATTAACGCAGTAATTGAGGCAAAAGGAGCTCCAACCAAGTATTGAGTATTGTACATGCTCATATTTTTCATTTTCATACTTTTCAGTTGGCCAACATTTCTAAAAATCCCTTTTTTGTATTAGCCTTACACAATATTCTAATTTTGTGACACACGGAATTTTGGATTTTCATTTGTTGCCACTTCAAATCATCAAAATTAAATGAAATAAACATTTGAATGCATCAGTCTGTGTGCAATGAATAAATATAATGTACAAGTTACACCTTTTGAATGCAATTACTGAAATAAATCAAGTTTTTCAAAATATTCTAATTTACTGGCTTTTACCTGTATATATCGAATATCGAGTTTAAGTAAAAATATATCGAGATATACTTTTTCATCCATATCCCCCAGCCCTGATCAGAATGACCTTCCCTAGTTAACAGCAGATAAATAAGCTGTACCTGTGTCCTCCTCAATAGGGGCGGTGTCTTCCACATTCTCCTCCTTTGGTGCAGGACTGCTCTCAGCACTGAGGGATTTCAACGGGCTCTCTCCCATGCTGCTCCGTGGTGACAACATCTCCATCTCCTCCCCCCAGTCCGACACACGCCGGTGACCGTGCAGCGGGGAGAAGGGGCTGGGAGGCCTCCCCGCCTCCGACGGGTCTTGCAAGGCCGCTGAGGGAGGCGGGATGTGGATCTTGGGCCGGGGCGTTCGCCGCTCTTTGGGGCTTCCGGCCGACGACGGTCTGGAGCGAGGCGAGTTGGGGGATTCAGCGTCTTTCTTCTCGTCGCCACTGGAATCGTCGTCTCCATCGGACACTTCCTGCTCGCCGTCGCTGGCGTCTTCCCACTGGTCGTCATCTTCCTCATCTCCAGCCTCGACCACCTGAGAGACGATGCAGTGAGACGCCAAGGAGGTTCTAGCGTAAATATTCTCCTTTCCTCACACCCACCTTCTGTTCCTGGGGAGCTTTGGACATGTCTTTCTTCTCCTTCTGGTTCCTCTCTCGCTTTGGCATGTCCTTTTCCTTCTCCTCGTCTTCTTTTTCTCCTTCCCAGCGGTTGTCATGCATACTGACCAAAGAGTGTTCGACACCAATTAAATCATGTAATAATAAACGTAAACATGCACCAGTGCTGACATCTAAACGTAATCCAAAGTGCGGCCCGTAGTAAAACATTTTAATAGCCCGCAGCACAGTCGTTACCATTCTAATATTAACATGCTTGCTTTTTTGCTAATTTTGCAGGTGTACACCTCAGTGTCAAATATTTTGTTACTTGACGAATGATATTCTAGATTTTTCTCCAGCTATTTTGGTACTTGATGCATGCTAGAATTTGAAACATTTTTTTTCAAAGTACACACCTCAGAACAATGTATTTGTATATTTGACACATGTTACATTGACATTTTATCATGCTAGATTTTTTAACTCGTTCAGCAGGTATACACCTCAGTGTCATTTTGGTATTTCACTTATGCTAACTGTTAGCATGTTAGCATAGTACTGTTGGCATGCTAGCTTTTTTTTTTAGCTCATTTTGGTCATATTTTTCAATAGCTCTTTTGGTAGTTTATGCATGTTACGGTGAGAATTTTATCATGCTAACCAATGTTCCCTCTAATTGTTCATGTGCGTGAGCAAACACAAAAACTCCCTGAGCATTCAGTGGAGCACATGTGAGCAACATCACACGTGGCAATACCAGCAGCACACCTGTCTCAAACCAATCTTTTATAATAACACTCAAATGAGAGGAGTCATTTTCATGAGATTATTTTGTAATATTAGTGATTTGGACCACTTGTAATGAAAATTAAAAAAATCTTGTTTTTCATAAGCTATGGATTAGTATTGTACAATATGTCTGGGTGGGGGTCCTGCTTTGGAAATCATTTGTACCCCTTTCAGAGATCACATTTAGTTCCCCTTAAACATCCTCATGTTGCACAATGAAATGAAAGCAGAGGATGAAGTGTGCATTCCTGTAACTTTCTCTAGTAACAGCATTCCATGATTAATATCAATAAATTAACATTAATAATAAATGACAGTAGAATAAGCACACGTATGACTGAGGAGTCATAGTGTAACTGTGTGGTGTTTGAGTTGTCCGACTTTCTATGTGGCCATAAACGCACCAGTGGCTTAGTGGTATGCGTGTTGGTGACAGATGACAAAGTTGGTTTTGGCCTGGTTTGTACGGCAGAAAATGACTAGTTTTTCAAGATAGAAGTTTTTTTTCTCATGTTTTTGGTGTGGTTATGGCCCAATATAAACAGTTTTGTTCAATAAAGTGATGGATATAATTCCTGTCCTCGAAGCAACTCGATAGACGTTACAATAATTGAACGGTGTTCAATTGAACGGTGTTGACGAACACCGTTAGTGACAACAAGCGGCCCTGTCACTCAGAGTTGCACTGCAAAATTACACACAATAAATGTGTTTATTTTGTTTAGAATTCAGATGGGATTTGATTTGGTGCGCGGCATATATTTGCTGTGCGCAGAGGACGCTTGAGCAGTGCGCAATTGCGCAGGCGCGCACCTTAGAGGGAACGTTGATGCTAACGTAAGAAAGATAGCTTTTGTTAACTAATCTAACAGGTATACAACTCAGTGTCATGTATTTTGGTATTTCACTTATGCTAACGGTTAGCCTGGTACTGTTAGCATGCAAGCTTTTTTTTTTTTTTTACCTCATTTTGCTTATATTTTCTGTTACCTGAAACTATTTTGCCTATTACTATTTGAAACTAATGTTAGCATTTCAGTTTGGCTTTGGCTATTCAGCATTCAAAATTGCATTCACCAAAGCTCGCAATTTCTAGTTCTTAGGAAAAAATCGATATCTTGTATTGGTTTTGGAGGTGAAAACTACCAAAATGGCCCGAGCATACTTTGATTCGTCAGTGTGTGGCTCTCAGTGGGAAAACCCCTGCCATAACTGGTCACATACTTGCCAACCTTGAGACCTCCGATTTCGGGAGGCGGGGGTGGGGGGCGTGGTTAAGAGGGGAGGAGTATATTGACAGCTAGAATTCACCAAGTCAAGTACCGTATTTTCCGCACTATTAGCCGCACCTAAAAACCACAAATTTACTCAAAAGCTGACAGTGCGGCTTATAACCCGGTGCGCTTTATATATGGATTAATATTAAGATTCGTTTTCATAAAGTTTAGGTCTCGCAACTACGGTAAACAGCCGCCATCTTTTTTCCCCGTAGAAGAGGAAGCGCTTCTTCTTCTACGGTAAGCAACCGCCAAGGTAAGCACCCGCCCCCATAGAAGAGGAAGCGCTTCTTCTTCTACTGTAAGCAACCACCCGCCCCCGTAGAAGAAGCGCGCGGATATTACGTTTCATTTCATTTGTGTGTTTACATCTGTAAAGACCACAAAATGGCTCCTATTAAGAGACACGCGTACAACGCAGAATTCAAACTCAAGGCAATAAGTCACGCAGTAGAACACGGAAATAGAGCAGCAGCGAGAGAATTGAAGCAACAAGATGACCTGCGCCACTAAGACAGGGAGACAGCGCCGGACGACATACGCCAACATCTGCCAGTGGATTGTAAATGCCTGGGTGGATATATCTGTCTCAACTGTGGTCCGAACTTTCCGGAAGGCAGGATTCACGGAACTGCTGGACAACAATAGCAACATTGACTCTGATGACTTCGACGAGACGGAGCCGGCCATTTTGGATCCCGTATTCGCCCAACTTTTTAATTCGGACACCGAAGGAGAAGAATTCGAGGGATTTATGAATGAAGAATAACTTCAGAAAGTGAGCGTTATGTTTATTTTGTGTGTTGTGACATTGCTATTGCTCTGCACTATTTTGAATTTTACTATGTTTGTGATTGCACATTTGCACATTACCGTACATTTTGGGAGTGAACAGAGTTGTTAGAACGCTGGTTTTTAATATATTATTAAAGTTTGACTGACCTATCTGACTGTTTTTTTGACATTCCCTTTAGCGCAGTTAGATGCGGCTTATAACACGGGGCGGCTTATAGGTGGACAAAGTTTTGAAATATGCCGTTCATTGAAGGCGCGGCTTATAACCCAGGGCGGCTTATGGTGCGGAAAATACGGTATTTCATACGTGTGTATATATATATATATATATCCTGAAAATATGCAAACAAAACTGTGTTTAGATAATTGATACTTCAAACTTGCATAAATAAATATTAAGGAATATAACATAACTTGGCTTCTGAGAGCTTCAAAATGCAATGAATAAAATGCTAAAGTTGTTGATAAACAAGCAATTATTTTAATAATTAAATATGGTCATTTTAAATGAATTATTATGATAATTTAAAATTAATTATTTCAAATATGTTTATTTTAATGTATAATTCTATGGCTGGATGTAATAAGGAGTCAGAAAAAATAAAAATAAAAATACAATTCATTTTGATGTTTTTAGCAAAATATAGTATTTAATAAATATATTTATTTTTAGGTAAATAAACATAATAATACAATTTATCTCTAGTCTGGATGATTTAGTTCTTGTCACCCTGTTGTCCTCCCGTCGTGAAAAAAGGCTGTCCTCACTCAGGTCCGCATGGAGCTGGAGGGGCGTGGCTTCCAGCTCCGGCTGAAAATCGGGAGATTTTCGGGAGAATATTTGTCCTGGGAGGTTTTCAGGAGAGGCGCTGAATTTCGGGAGTCTCCCGGAAAATTCGGGAGGGGTGGCAAGTATGACTGGTCAACGTCCACCAATCAATGCCCCAATAAAATCATGCCAAAAATAACTTTTAGTAAAACATTATGAGTTAACTTCAGTACTGAACCTCTGCTAAAGTTTTAAGTCAACATTCACCATATAGGAAATTGACACAAATGGTATCGTTACAAACAAGTCTAAAGTCGTGTTGTACCTATAACTGGGCTTCTGTCCTCTTCTTTGGTTCCGGTCTCCCCGGGGTCCCTGCGACCTGCCCTGGGACAGGAAGTCTCCAAACGAGGACGATTTAGGGGGTCGCTTGCCATCATCTGGAGGACACATTGATGGCAGGAGTCAATGTGAAGCACGTATAAATAAATACATAGACGCTGCCATGCAACTAGCGGCGTATGCATGCATTTAACAACCATGCTGAAGACTTAAAGTGCCTGAGCATCAAGCAGTGTGAAGGCAATCACACAATTTGCATCAAACTAGCAACTGTGGCAAGTTTAAATTAGGGCCTGCGTAAGAAAAATTAAAAAGGCAATCTCGATTCACGCCAACATGCCATCGAGTTTCTCAGTGATTACTTTTTTAAGAACATTTATGTAAAAAACTGCGTCACAAACAAATAACATTGTCCTGTCCCCCGTCTCCGAGTAAGCCTCGCAACCAGTGCGACTTGACTCCACTTCCCTGGTGAGCGAGCGAGCGTGTCCCCAAACTGACGGAGCGATGCAGCAAGGATCCTCTACTTATATTAGGGATGTGAATTTTGGGGCACCTAACAATTCGAGCCAATTCGTGGGGTGACGATTTGATTCAGAACCAATTCTCGATTCAAACAGATTCTCGCAATGTATTACTTAGTATAACAATTTTAATGAAACTTTTTTAAAACAGGTTAAAAGGTTAGAAAAGCTCCTTCTGGTTGCATGGAAATGGCCTAAAAACATTGTTTTAAAATTGATTCTTATACAAGACATTTTTTCAAAAATGATCAATTTCTGAATATTATGAATCGATTTGAACACGAATCGCGATTCGGATGTGAATGTATTTTTGTGCACGCCTGACTTATATATCCTGTATAAAATTGTGTTTTACATTAAACTTGTCCTAAAGGTACCTTGCTTTTGTGCGATATTAAGAAAAATACAGTATAGCACCACTATAGCAACTATAGCGCTAGTCGCAAGCTATCATAAATGCTAACATTAATACAATACAGTGTAATTATGTATTTATGTTTTTCTTTTCATGCCACTACCATTTCTATCAATGGTTATGTGTATTTTAATACATTTCAATTTGTGGAAAAATTGCAGGGGCAATAAATAAATAAAATGTATGGACGAAAAGTTTAATGAACTTCAAATTTCACAAGCCACAAGCAGGTGGCTCAGAACATGTGTGTATGTGTATGCCGTGTGCGTGAACTAACCATTTTTTACAGCGAGCAGGGGTGTCAAAGTCAAGGCCCGCGAAATAATTATCTATGGGCCCTGGGATGATACTTGATTAATATTAGAACCGGCCCGCAGGCCACAGCAGGCTGCTGTTGTTTTGCATGCACCAGTACACCGTCAGTGTCGGTGCTAGGAATTTTCAAAATGGGGTCCGTACATTTTTGGGGTGCCACTATTTTGTAACCGTTTTGAAAACAAATGATAAATGTATGCATTATCCTGTTATAGCTCACATTCTATATTGTGTTTTGGAAAAAGGTTGTCATAAACGTTACTTAATTCATAGAAAAAAAATGTTATGCATATGTAAATGTATTCAGTTATAAACATTCATTCACTTTCTTCTTTCCTTCATGGATCTAAACTTTACCGCTGCCGGTATTTTTTTCTATATTTTTAGAATGTGTTTGTTCTATTTTTGGCCTAAATAAGACAAAGAAAACAATCTGAAGTTGTCTTTATTTTTGAATTTTAAAGGGGAACATTATCACCAGAGCTATGTAAGCGTCAATATATACCTTGATGTTGCAGAAAAAAAGACCATATATTTTTTTAACCGATTTCCGAACTCTAAATGGGTGAATTTTGGCGAATTAAACGCCTTTCTAATATTCGCTCTCGGAGGAAGCAATCCGCCATTTTCTCAAACACCGAGTCAAATCAGCTCTGTTATTTTCCGTTTTTTCGACTGTTTTCCGTACCTTGGAGACATCATGCCTTGTCGGTGTGTTGTCGGAGGGTGTATCAACACCAACAGGGACGGATTCAAGTTGCACCAGTGGCCCAAAGATGCGAAAGTGGCAAGAAATTGGACGTTTGTTCTGCACACTTTACCGACGAAAGTATGCTACGACAGAGTTGGCAAGAATGTGTGGATATCCTGCGACACTCAAAGCAGATGCATTTCCAACGATAAAGTCAAAGAAATCTGCCGCCAGACCCCCATTGAATCTGCCGGAGTATGTGAGCAATTCAGGGACAAAGGACCTCGGTAGCACGGCAAGCAATGGCGGCAGTTTGTTCCCGCAGACGAGCGAGCTAAACCCCCTATCGACCCTAGCTTCCGTGGCCTGCTGACATCAACTCCAAAACTGGACAGATCAGCTTTCAGGAAAAGATCGCGGATGAGGGTATGTCTACAGAATATATTAATTAATGAAAATTGGGCTGTCTGCACTCTCAAAGTGCATGTTGTTGCCAAATGTATTTCATATGCTGTAAACCTAGTTCATAGTTGTTAGTTTCCTTTAATGCCAAACAAACACATACCATTTGTTGGTTAGAAGGCGATCGCCGAATTCGTCTTCGCTTTCTCCCGTGTCGCTGGCTGTCGTGTCGTTTTCGTCGGTTTCGCTTGCATACGGTTCAAACCGATATGGCTCAATAGCATCAGTTTCTTCTTCAATTTCGTTTTCGCTACCTGCCTCCACACTACAACCATCCGTTTCAATACATGCGTAATCTGTTGAATCGCTTAAGCCGCTGAAATCCGAGTCTGAATCCGAGCTAATGTCGCTATAGCTTGCTATTCTTTCCGCCATGTTTGTTTGTGTTGGCTTCACTATGTGACGTCACAGGAAAATGGACGAATGGTTAAAATCAGGCACTTTGAAGCTTTTTTTAGGGATATTGCGTGATGGGTAAAAAATGTTTTAAAACTTCGAAAAATATAATAAGCCACTGGGAACTGATTTTTAATGGTTTTAACAATTCTGAAATTGTGATAATGTTCCCCTTTAATGCCATGATTTTAAAAGTGTGCACAGATTTTCCTCCATGCGACTCCTGAACTAAAATGAGTTTGACACCCCTGACCTAGAGTATCGAAACCTCAATTCCAAGCAAGAAAATCCAAATTCTCATTTTATTACAGAATAGTGCAGCCGTGGTCTTTCATTCTAACAAGATCATTGACACTTTTATTACTACATTACATATCATACTTACGTCATGTATATAAAACCCTAAAGGATGTGTTTGGATGTTTATAGAGCTCTAAAGGCAGAATTAGAGATGCTACCTCAGTAGAAGCATTTAAGTCCCATCTTAAAACTCATTTGTATACTCTAGCCTTTAAATAGCCCCCCTGTTAGACCAGTTGATCTGCCGTTTCTTTTCTTTTCTCCTCTGCTCCCCTTTTCCTTGAGGGTGGGGGGGGGCACAGGTCCGGTGGCCATGGATGAAGTGCTGGCTGTCCAGAGTCGGGACCCGGGGTGGACCGCTCGCCTGTGCATCGGCTGGGAACATCTCTGCGCTGCTGACCCGTCTCCGCTCGGGATGGTGTCCTACTGGCCCCACTATGGACTGGACTCTTACTATTATGTTGGATCCACTATGGACTGGACTCTCACAATATTATGTCAGACCCACTCGACATCCATTGCTTTCGGTCTCCCCTAGAGGGGGGGGGGGGGTTTACCCACATATGCGGTCCTCTCCAAGGTTTCTCATAGTCATTCACATCGACGTCCCACTGGGGTGAGTTTTTCCTTGCCCTTATGTGGGCTTTGTACCGAGGATGTCGTTGTGGCTTGTGCAGCCCTTTGAGACACTTGTGATTTAGGGCTATATAAATAAAGATTGATTGCTTGATTGATTGAATTGAATGACGCAAATAGGCTCCATTGTAAGCGTACTTTTGATCACATTTATTTCATATTTAGAATGCATTAAAAAAAATTCCATCGTCATGTCTTTCAGAATGATTGCACAATGACTGGCAAAATTCTAAAAAAAACTGCAGTTCCCCTTTAATGTAAAAAATATATTAAAAAGGACCCCGCATGCTTTAATATTTCTGAATGCGACCCTTGCTGAATGACGACGATGAGGCGAGAAAGAAGCAAAGGATGAGGATGAGCAGGAGAGAGGGAGGCCTGAAAGCTTCTCAGGTACATGCTGAGAGGATAAAAACTTGAAGAGCGAGGAACGAGGTGAGAAAAAGGTCAAAAAAGAGAGCACGGGAAGCACAAAAGAAACGAAGGGGATCAGCGAGAAGGGATTGGAGATGAGGACGCTGGAGTCGTTCAGCCAATTAAGACGTTCATCCCGCCCGAGTAATGTCACGACGACTCCACTTAGTCTGGCACGAGGACAGAAAGCAGGAGTCAAGTGCAGCTAAAAATAATTTTCAACTTCACACTCATCACGTCTGAGGCCAACTACGTTTCACTGAATTGTATCCACATCTTGATGACACTGTGATAGTGTGTGTGCCTGTGTCTGACAGACACCTCGCAATCGTAATACGACGTCACAAAAGCTAACTTTCCTCAAGTCAGTTAGACTTGTCATCTTCCTGCGTAATACCACTCTGCTCCTCACGAGGGATCAGGGAGTCGACGTCACGTGAAGGAGGAACGTTAAGATTGTCACTATAAAGATGACGAGTGTCTCCGTTTGCATTCTGGCTGCCGAGATGAAAAGATCACCCCTGACGGTGTCGGGAACATTCTGGTGATGCGCTGCCCCGCGCTGGTTGGAGGGTAAAACAACAACAAATTCAAACGAAGCGAGTTGCGCCATTTGATGCGAGCGCACGACACAGGGAAGCAGCCACAAACTGACTCGAATGCAAATTAGCTGTGATGGAAAAGAGTCACACAAGCACGTGGATAAATGGATGCAACACACACACGCACAAACGCACGCACGCACTCTGATCTAACCTGACGCTCTGCCCCGAGGATCGGCGCGAAAGTAACGCCCCCGGGCTGCAGAGAGGACATACAAAGCCACACTCAGCACCGTGTTCACGGGGGATATGACATCACCTTCCCTGGCAAACGCAACGCAAGCCAGTAAGGAGAGATGCATTGTGGGAAATTGAGAATACACACATTAAAACTAGTAGTAGCTGTACATAAAACATCTAGGGACGGCGTGGCGCAGTGAAAGAATGGCCGTGCGCGACCCGAGGGTCCCTGGTTCAATCCCCACCTAGTACCAACCTCGTCATGTCCGTTGTGTCCTGAGCAAGACACTTCACCCATGCTCCTGATGGGTGCTGGTTAGCGCCTTGCATGGCAGCTCCCTCCATCAGTGTGTGAATGTGTGTGTGAATGGGTAAATGTGGAAGTAGTGTCAAAGCGCTTTGAGTACCTTGAAGGTAGAAAAGCGCTATATAAGTACAACCCAACCCATCTGAGGCTGCTGAGTTATTGTTTTTTCTGTCTCTGCTGAAATAGGAAAAAAAGGCAGTATGGACCCTGAGTATATAGACCCTTGCCCCCCCAAGGAAACACAGCCAGCACTTAGCTAACGAGTTTAACGAACCTCTTGATCAGCATGTCCTGCAATACTCCACATTAGAGCTGGGCTATATGGCTGAAAACTGAATCACGATTTCAGTGCTTTATATCGGTCAATATTGATAACTATTGATATTTTTCTATGACCTATCAAAAATAAAGACCGGGGGAAAAATATATTTTTATTAGATGTAAGGATCTTTATTTAAAATGTAACCTTCCATTGCTTATAATCCCCTCAGCTATCAAAGCAGAAAGGAAATGTCCAAACAACCATTGAAAATAAATCAATAAACCATTCTAAAATCATATTGAACACTTAACAATAACCTCTTAAAATTAAAGTGTAAAAATGATACGTAAGAAATGCTTAATAAAGTGTAACAAAATGTAAACAGAATCCGGGGAGTAACTATTTTTTGCAGGTTCAGTGCTAGGGAGTTACTGTGTAACATTTAATTTGGTCTGTTATTTTTATTCAAGTATGGGAAGGAATTTGTTATGCAGTAATTACTATTTTAATATTAATGGACCAAATTATTATTATTTTAAAGTGGCACATTTGTTATATTTTTTATTTATACATTACTCAGGCATGGGATTTGAACTTAATGAAAAAGACTGAAAATAAGCCGGGGGTCTGGGGGCCGCAGGTCCTCAGCCAGGTCCAGGGTGGGGGGACAAGGGGGACATACCCCATTCATCCAAATGAATCACTATGTCTGTTTCAGTCACTACTATATACTACTACTTATTTAGTCACTACAGTAATTACAACTTGTGTTCACATCCACAAGAACCACATGGGTTAGCCTACTAATAATGAACAAAATGTCAGCTACTGTTTTGTTTTAAAATACAATTTTGCATTTAGACAGGCTATACTGTAGCAAAAGTCATCACAAGTCTGCCACAATCATGTGTGTTCTTAAATGTGTATTCCACGTCTTCCATGTCAAGAGCAGTTTTGATTTGGGCTTACATGGTAAACAACGAAAATGAATGTTTTGGGCATTGTTTTATCCAGACGCATACATTTGTCCAAATGTGGCCAAGTAGACACATTGTGGGTTCCCTGAATTGTCTACATCACTAAAAGAACAATCTAAGGACGAGAATCCCCTGCCATCTTTCACTATTTTTTTTTTTAATATATACATCGCCCACTTGAATATTCCCTCTTCTCTTCTCCAACTGTCTCGTCCTCCTTTGGGATGTGCGCGTCTGTTGTGATTTCCCTTCTTGGTTCGATGACTCGCCCTATCTTGCCTCTGATTGGCCTGTCCGTTATGTTTTTCCCTAATCTTAACCAATTGTGACTCATCACAGTAAACCAGCCAACCAATCATGGATTTTCTTATACGTAAACCAACCAATCATCATTGATGTTTCACGTATATTTAGTCCCCTGCCCGTGGAGTTGCTTCGTTACGTAGCTTCAATTTTTAAGTTAATAATTTCTAATGAAAAACCCTAGTTTTTACCACTGCAGCCGATAGATTATCAAAAACCGTACTCATTACGGGAAAACACTTAGTTTTTGGCAGGTATGGCAAAGAGACGGATCAAAATTTTAACGCATTGTAGGTCGGAAAAAAATACGAAAAACAGAAAATATTTTTTTATATTTTTACAGAGATAAAAAAGACGGATTTCCGTACACCTGAATAAGGAACAGAAAAGGGTTGAAAAGAAAAGAGGGTAGCGTGGGTAAGGACTACGGTCCGTTTGAAAAACATCCAAAAAACTCCCATAATGTCGATGTGACTATTCCTGTTTCATCGATATAACTTCTTCGCTCTGTGTTGCACTCATCTTTACTTTCTCTTCTCAGTCCATGCAGAGAATCAACAGCTAGACAGGAAGATGGCGTAAACCAATTTTTATATTGTTACTTGATTGGCTGTTAGCGTGTCCCTCCCATTCCTCAGTAATCACTTCCTGTTTCGACTTTGTCCATGAACCTTGCTTTGTAACTTCCGGTTTCTTTTGACCCAAAATTAACATTTTATTAAACGCATTTTTTATTGATATCGATGGCGATATATGTTGATATCATTAAGACAGCCATAGTTAGTAAAAAAAAAAAAAAAAAAAAAAGGTGTAGTAGACTGTGTAGACTCGTGTCCCCATACTTTGGCTCTTGCGTTACCATGGCAACAACACTCACCTCTCCTGCCGCCCTGTTCTGCCATGACGCCCTCTGCCGCCATTTGTGCGTCCTCCTTGAACCTGTCAATCAATTGGTAAGTTTCTCGTCTTTTGAGCCCAAACATAGATGTCATACTAGTACGTGCCAGCAAGCCGCGTTCTTACATGCCCTCGGTCTTCTGTGCGTCCCACTCTCGTCTCCACTGGCCAGTGGCATTGCGATGGCGAGCCAGACGCTCCTCGTCAATCTGCTCGCGCTCCTTCTTCCAGCGCAAGTACTCGGCTCGCTCGCGGCCCGTCATGGACATGGTCATGTCCGCGGAGCCTCTCGGGCCAGGCCGCCGACTCTGCAGAATCACAGCAGGGGAGGGTAAGCCTGCTGCGGCAGGAAGTCAAACATCCGCGTGCAGGCGATGTCACTTACGATCCATTCTTTCTCCATGTCAGCTCCGGTCTTCACGTTGTCAAAGTCCAGCCCACCCCAATTTCGCACGTGTCTCCTGCTGCCTTCCTTGCGGTCTGTGTCCGGAGTCGGCCCGGAACGCCGTGGGTCGTCCAGGAAGTTACGTATTGGCTTGTCTTCGTCCTGCTGAGGAATAGAATGGAATAGAATATATCTTTATTGTCATTGTACATTGTACAACAAAATTGTATGCAAAACTAATTTAGTGCAAATTCACAACAACTCATAAAAACATAGATAAATATACATAAAAATCCCAAGCACACAGCTCACATGCAGTCATTATTGTCTTGTGTTCAGCGACACTATTGCTCTCGGGTAAAAAGTGTTCTTAAATCGGTTTGTCCGGCATTTTATTGTCCTGTATCTCCTGCCCGAGGGCAGCAGTTCAAAGAGTTTATGTCCAGGGTGAGATGGGTCCCTTATGATGTTTTGGGCCTTTTTGAGGCACCTGGCACTGTACAGTTCATCTAGGGAGGGGAGAGAGCAGCCAGTGATCTTCATGGCACTTTTTATGACCCTCTGAAGTGCATTTCTCTCTGCCGCCGTGCAGCTGGCATACCATACACACATGCAGTATGTCAGCACACTCTCTATTGAGCAGCGATAGAAGGATACAAGCAGTTTTTGTGACAGTTGGTTCTTTTTGAGGAGTCTCAGAAAGTAAAGTTTCTGCTTTGCCTTTTTGATGGTCACTGATGTGTTCATACTCCACGACAGGTCTTCCTCGATCTGGATCCCCAGGAACCTGAAGTTAATGACCCTTTCCACATAGCCCCCATTGATGTACAGTGGTTGGATGTTTATTGTTTTTTTCTTCCGGAAATCCAAGATTAGCTCCTTCGTCTTAGTGGTGTTAAGGACCAGGTTGTTTTCCCTGCACCACCCAGTCATTGTAAATATACTTTCAAGCTGTGGCCACTAGGGGGTCCTGAAAAAAAACGACTTTTTTTTTTTTTAAACATAAAAGGGGAAGTGCACTTTTGTTTTTAATTTTGCCTATCATTCACAATCCCTATGTAAGGCAAGAACACACAAGATTTTCTTTTTTCACACATTCTAATTTGTGATATATGGAAAGTTCCAGGTGGCTAACAGCTAATCTACCGGGAGTCATCTATTGCGCCTGTACAGTTCTGTAAAAACACATCTAAAAATCTGAGCAACACGTTTTAAAAGCTGAGTGATAAGCAGATCCAACTACAGTGACTACAAACTACGAACATTATAAAACAATCCCTTACTGTACCATGTCTGCTCTCATTGAGATGTTTATATATTTCCTGTTTAAATGATCATCATATTCCTCCTCAGGTAAAAACAACTGCTTGGAGCAAACAAGCATTTTATCTTGTCTTCTGGGTGTAAATTGAATGTCAAAGGTGACCAACTTCTCAGTTTATGGCCTCCTAACCTCCTAATGTACAGGTGAAAGGCATGATTTATAATCTAGTGTGAACTTTTACCAACTCAGAGGCGATGCAGCAGCAACAGCTCAGTATGTCAATAGCAGCATAAGTTACAGTACCTCAAGGTGATCAATGCAGTGTTACTAAAAGTAGTTACCCTGCATTAGCTCTTACAATAACAATGTCGCTAATACTTGGTTAATATGCAGGTCATGACATGTATATAAAGTATTGTTGGCTGTTTTTAGAGAGCTTTATGAGCGCAATAGAGCCCTCCTATTATTTACATTGTTAGCCACCTCTCGTTAGCTTTTTTTTTTTTTTTTAAGCATTAGAATACACCTAAGAGAAAAACATGCCTACTTGTCCGACATTGGGATTGTGAATGATAGGCAAAATTCCAAGAACAGTGCAGTTGCCCTTTACAGAAGGCCAGATATGACAGGACACGCCCACATTTAAGGGTGTTCCACCCAGAGTGGACATCTTGGATGTAGGCATGCAATGACAGACTTAAATCGAGGGGGACATTGCTGCACAACCTGAATCCGCTCAATTTTTTTCACTTAGGCACATGGGAGAGCACAGCCCTAACTAACCACATACCCCCACCTTAAAAGCCGCTAACTTGCTAAAACGTCCAAATCTGCTACTAAGTTCTTTTGAGCGCATTTAAAAAGTTGTAGACAGCAGACAATAGGCCCTTTTCTACCAGAGGAACTTTATCAGGAACTTTCCCATTTACCCGGGTAAATAAATCATATTGTTTATTCATTTATTTGACAGGGACAGTATAATTAAACATTGCTATCAATCAGAAATATCAATCAGCTAAAATGTGCCAAACATGGATAAGTGTGAAGAGTGTTTTACATTTTAATTACCGGTGTAAATTAATTCTGAAAGTATGTGTTGTGCGTGGACATTTTTATACAATCCACAAAGTTCAGTGAGCAGGTTGTGTTATGTGTGACCATGTGTGTTGACTTTTTGTGTTAGTTTATTTGCGGCACGAGTGGGAAAGGTTGTTTGGAATGGTTTATACATAAAATTGCTGTGCTATGTACACTTCAAAGTGCAATTCATTCGACAAGATGGGGGCAAACTTTAAGCAATTATACTATCAGATATTTAAAATTAAGTCAGTCCAGATTTCTTATTAAACTTGTGACGTCTTTAACACAGCTGCAGGCCATAGTATAAACACCCATGAACTAGAGGTTCCTGCAACTTAAAGTCCTTGAACTGTTGGTGGAAAAGGGCCTATTAGTGCCACCTACAGGGCAGAAGTCTGCAACACAAATTTGTCAGGAAGTAAACTAGCAAAGAAGTGAAACTAATCAAAAAACGTTTTGTACCCGTTGTCCTCTTTCGTACTCTGCTATTCTCTCCATTTCTTCATTCATCTTCTCAATGTTTTGTCGCCTCTTCTCCTCCCATTCCTGCTTGGACAGACAACACATTCAAACTTCCTGTCAATTGACACAAACTTAAAATATCAAACCTATTTGATCACCTTTGACTTCCTGTCCACGCCTCCTGGTGTGCTTGCCGAGTCTCCTCCTCTTCCTCTCCTTCCTCCTCGTCGCCCCGGTCCTCCTGTTTCAGCTGGCTCTACGTCTCTGGGGGTCCAGGGTTCCCGTTCTCTCCTCTCAGGGCGACCGCCGCCACCCCCTCTGGGCCCTCCTCCTCTCCCAACTCGGCTCGAGCCTGTCCTCCTGGGGGGACTGTGGTTGTCGCTCTGCCTTCTGTGCCCATCGCTCTCCTCGGACGCTTTCCGACCGCGGGGTGTGGGAGGCTTCCATCCGTCCACCACTCTGGTGTCCTGTTGGGAACAGGAAGTGGTTTCTTATTCAGCACATCAGAGCTCCATTAACATGGAACTCCATTGAGATTTCTGACGGGAATGTCAGCAGTGGTCACCACCCAAAGGTTTCCATGCAGGCTTAGCATTGTATTGTCTCATGAACGTTATAATAATAAACAGTAAAACACATAACTGTTTACAACACTGGTTGTCATATAAGGCCAGACTTCTGAAGTGTAGCTTCTGGTGAGCAGAACAGAACAGAACAGCGCACATAAAAAAGGAGACATAAAAGGATTATGGAGCGTGTCCTCCTGGACGTGTGTGGACTTTATGACATTATGTTGATCAAGCGACTGCGTTGGCGCTGCTCTGGTTTCTTCCCAGGAAGGTCGCTCCTTCAAGTGTTTACCTTTCAGAAGGCACGCTAGAACAAAGACTCATCTCTTCAGGATGCAAACAGCAAATCTTTGCTCAGTGCCCTCCTAAACTTGATTGATTCTGCTGCTTACGTTCTTGTATAAGCATCATGAAGCAGCCTGTTTTAGCAAGCGCTTGAACCATAGATTAGACAAAGACGTACAGAAAGTGTGTAAAAGATTTTGGTGTAAAACAACCCCCCACAACGATCACCTTCTTGGGTTCGACAAACTGTGTGTGTTATATTCCAAAGGAAATAATGAAAAAAAAAAAAAATACCGTCAATTCCAAAGTATAAGCCGCTATTTTTTTTCCTACGCTTTGTACCCTACGGCTTATAAAGTGGTGCGGCTAATTTATGGATTTTTTCTTCGCTGACGGCCGTAAAGCAAATAGTTTTCATTAAACACATGCAAAGACACTCAAATGGTGTGACATTGTTTGTGCTGTGGTGCCATCTTTCGGAAGGGTTTGCTGACAGCAGGTGCAGCTGGGTGAATGCCAACAAGTGTTTCCTGACGTTTAATGCTTTGAACCGGAAGTAGAAGTGCCGAACTGTCTTCTAATCGTCCCTAGCGTTTCTACTTGTATGGTTTCTTCATTCATCACTCCAAGCAACATATGTAAGTTTCATAATATAACTAAAACAATTCATACTCACTAAACCGTAACGTGTGTGATATCTGTATGACTGTTTTCATGCATATTTGTACGTTCTACCGTAATGTAATGACGCTAGCGTCATTAGCATTAGCTAATATGCTAACACATTTACGAGCGTCTGTGTTAGTGTTATTACCTTACGATGGCATTTTTTTTGTCTTGTTACAGTTTCACAAATTCCTCAATAAATTCACCAAAACGTCACCGTGGAGTTTTTGGGTTTGTTTAGCTGATTGGAGAGCTACATTCCACAGCTAGTGGGTCCATGAAGATGACTTCTGCTTTGTTTGATCAGCCGTTTTACTGCCGTGTTACAGACAACCTTTGGGAACAATTAAAGGTATATAAATAAACATTTATAAACCCTTTCTGTGTAATAACTAATTTCACAACGTACATAGCTGCGGCCTTATGGTCCGGTGCGGGTAATATACAGGGGTGAAAATGTTTTTCTAAAATTCAGTGGGTACGGCTTATATCCCCATGTGCACAATAGTCCAGAAAATACGGTAATCCATTAAAAGATCAAACTATGGCCGTCATACAGCTTTTAACTGTACAGGTAATATTTTAAATAAGGATGTCCCGATCAACATTTTTGGCTTCTGATCCCTATTCGATTTTCAGCCACCATCCAATAGTTTGACAAAAAAGTACATTTAGAATTTGTATGTATAGTTGTAAAGATGATGTATTTATCATTTATTAATAAAACCATCTACGGTCCGTAATATCATCAAAAGGTTCAGAGAACCTGGAGAAATCTCTGCACGTAAGCGATGGACCTTCGATCCCTCAGGCGGTACTGCATCAAAAAGCGACATCAGTGTGTAAAGGATATCACCACATGGTCTCAGGAACACTTCAGAAAACCACTGTCAGTAACTACAGTTGGTCGCTAGATCTGCAAGTGCAAGTTAAAACTCTACTATGCAAAGCGAAGGCCATTTATCAACAACACTCAAAAACGCTAACGGCTTCGCTGGGCCCGAGCTCATCTAAGATGGACTGATGCAAAGTGGACAAGTGTTCTGCAGTCCCCTCCAAGGTTTCTCATTGAAGCCCATTGGGTTGAGTTTTTCTTTGCCCTGATGTGGGATCTGAGCCGACGATGTCGTTGTGGCTTGTACAACCCTTTGAGACACTCGTGATTTAGGGCTATATAAATACACTTTCATTGATTGATTGATTGATTCTGTGGTCTCACGAGTCCACATTTCAAAATGTTTTTGGAAACGGTTGACTTTGTGTCCTCCGGAACAAAGAGGAAAATAACCCTCCGGATTGTTATAGGTGCAAAGTTCCAAAGCCAGCATCTGTGATGGTATGGGGGTGTATTAGCGCCCAAGACATGGGTAACTTACACATCTGTGAAGGCACCATTAATGCTGAAAGGTACATACAGGTTTTGAAGCAACATATGTTGCCATCCAAGCAACGTTATCATGGACGCCCCTGCTTATTTCAGCAAGACAATGCCAAGCCACGTGTTACAAAAGCGTGGATTCGTAGTAAAAGAGTGCGGGTACTAAACTGGCCTGCCTGCAGTCCAGACCTGTCTCCCATTGAAAATGTGTGGCGCAATATGAAGCCTAAAATACCACGACTGAGACCTCGGACTGTTGAACAACTTAAACTTTACATCAAGCAAGTATGGGAAAGAATTCCAAATTAAAATCTTCAAAAACTGGTTTCCTCAGTTCCCAAACATTTACTGAGTGTTGTTAACAAAGGAAAGGCCAAGTAACAGTGGTAAAAATGCCCTTGTGCCCACTTTTTTGCAATGTGTTGCTGCCATTAAATTCTAAGTTAATGATTATTTGCAAAAAAAATAAAGTTTCTCAGTTTGAACATTAATGTAGTTATCTTGTCTTTGCAGTCTATTCAATTGAATATAAGTTGAAAAGGATTTGCAAATCATTGTATTCTGTTTTTATTTACGAATAACAACGTGCCAACTTCACTGGTTTTGGGTGTTGTACTATACCAAGTATCGATAGTTTCAACATTTGGATCGATCAATCCTACTTTACATCGAAGCTTAAGCAGTTAAGTCCTTGTGTCGACATGCTTGGTTTGTGTGTGTATTTAGTCATTCATTTTCCTCTAATCCTCCAGTGATAATACTTGGAAGAAACTTAAGTTTACTTTCCACCGTGTTTGGGAGGATTAGTATATGGGAATAGACAATGTGTTGGTTGCAGCTTGTCCTCAAACATTTGAGCCGTTGTGCTCTGGCAAAACACGCACTCTCCAGGAATTCATGCAACTCCTGCATGCGTGTAACAAGGAATACAGAAAAGCAATTCGGGGTTTCCACTAAATTGCCAAGATACCTGTGGCAGTGGGGACGTGGTCAGGGGCGGGCTTCTGGGCTTGGCCACCATGAAGTCAGACTAATTTGCGATGGTGTGATTTTGTTTAAAAAGGCTCAAAAAAATGTTTGGATACATTTAACAGGCATGTGATTTGACCACAATGAAAAAGACTGAAAACATTTCCGGGGGTCTGGGGGACGAAGGCCCCCAGCCAGGTCCAGGCTAAAATAAACAAAGACAGCACCATTTGAAGAAAATATTTTAGTGTTTGAAGACATGAAAACATCATTAATAGAACATACCTTGCTTCAAGTTGTTTCATATGTTTTTGGCGTTTCGCATGTACTTCCAAAGCCTTGAAACCTCGTGATCCATAGTCAATATTATCATGACACCACGTGCACAAAACCTTTCCGGGACGATCGATTTTCCGAATAAAATCACCGAACAAAGTCGTAACTTCCTTCTTCCCAACAGTATCAGTGATTTCCCTTTCCATCCAGTCCCATCGAAACTTATTTTTGACATGTTTATCAATTTCTTTTACTCGTAAAGCGTCCTTTCTCTCTAGAACCGACATCGTTTACATATGGAAAATGGCGGTAATAACCATTATGAATGATGACGTTATTAACGTCATCATTCATAACAGATGTCCTGATTGGTCACAAGGAACATATCGACCAATCAACTACGGCGTAATATAAACTACGTCTTGAATCTTGATTTAGGGTCGGAAAAAAAACCGGAAAAGCGGGAGATAATTTTTTTCCCCCCGAGATTAAAAAAGACGGAATTCCGACTTTAGACGGAAAAATCACATGCCTGATTTTAAAAACAATTGTGCTATTAATTAGTATTAACATTCATGTTTTAATAATTTTCTCATATTTTCAATTGCGGCTGCTTATTGTACAATGTACTTTGTTAAGATTTTTTAAGGGCTTAAAGACTTTACATTACTTTTTATTAAAAACAACCAACAACAAATGTAGCATCTACTTCTGGTGTTATTATTAAATGTATTCGTGTTTAGAGACTCTTTACTTTTGTCCCTCTGACAAAAGAAGCCAGCTGCAGCGAGCATGATGTCACACTTCCTTCGCTCTGTTGCTCCAGTTGGACTTTCTCTCCTTGAAAGCCACTAATGTCCTCTTAATAGTTGCACATTTTGTAGATGGCTGTCCGCGGGTATATCTGGGATATATTAAAGTTGCGTCCACATCGCAGACATGCTCCAGACAATTCTCCAGACAATGGCGTGCGTTTTGTTTACATCCAGTTTCAGCAGCGCGGTTTTCTGCAATCAGTCTTTTTCCGGTGGCCCAGTTTTCGGTACATCTCTTGTCAATAGTGTGCAAATAATAGGCTATATACAGGGTGATTCAAAAAAGAATACGCCAAAATTATCACTCGTTGTACATAACTTTGAGTATTTATTTCATGCTTTACAAGTGCTCAATATGGCCACCACCGGCAACACGAACAACATCAAGACGATATGAGAATTCCTCCAATGTGTGAGCAACATCACACGTGGCAATACCAGCAGCACACCTGTCTCAAACCAATCTTTTATAATAACACTCAAATGAGAGGAGTCATTTTCATGAGGTTATTTTGTAATATTAGTGATTTGGCCCACTTGTAATGAAAATAAAAGAAATCTTGTTTTTCATAAGCTATGGATTGTACAATATGTCTGGGTGGGGGTCCTGCTTTGGAAATCATTTGTACCCCTTTCAGAGATCACATTTAGTTCCCCTTAAACATCCTCATGTTGCACAATGAAATGTAAGCATAGGATGAAGTGTGCATTCCTGTAACTTTCTCTAGTAACAGCATTCCATGATTAATATCAATAAATTAACATTAATAATAAATGACAGTAGAATAAGCACACGTATGACTGAGGAGTCATAGTGTAACTGTGTGGTGTTTGAGTTGTCAGACTTTTTGTGTGGCCATAAACACACCAGTGTCTTAGTGGTATGCGTGTTGGTGACAGATGACAAGTTGCTTTTGGCCTGGTTTGTACGTCAGAAAATGACTACTTTTACGAGATAGAAGTTTTTTTACTTAAGGTTTTGGTGTGGTTATGGCCGAATATAAACAGTTTTGCTCAATAAAGTGATCGATATAATTCCTGTCCTCGAAGCATCTCGATAGACGTTACAATAATTGAACGATGTTCAATTGAACGGTGTTGACGAACACCGTTAGGGCCGCTTGTTGTCACTGTCACTCAGAGTTGCATTGCAAAATTACACACAATAAATTATGTGTTTATTTTGTTTAGAATTCAGATGGGATTTGATTTGGTGCGCGGCATATATTTGCTGTGCGCAGAGGACGCTTGAGAAGTGCGCAATTGCGCAGGCGCGCACCTTAGAGGGAACGTTGATCCACAGTGTTGATTGCTGCTGTTATTCGATCTTTCATGTCATCGAGGTCTTCTAGAACTGTTTCCTTTACACAAGCAGCCAGTCATTTTAAACTATTTAACCCACCGTCGAAAATTGGGATGGATCAATGCCAAATTCTGTTCTAAAAGCACATTGCATCGTGACAATGGCATTGGTTTTCGCAAACTTAAGCACACAAAACGTCTTCTGTTGAGTCGCCATTTTGAGGGTAAATAAACACGTGGTCTTCCTACATTTTGAACGGCGCCGAAAGGACTACATGACCACAACAGTGAAATTGTAACACAATAAAACTTGGATAACTCCTGTATCAAATGACCATTGATTCAGTCTATTACAGTGCTTTCGAACTGAATAAATGCATGATGATTTTGGCGTATTCTTTTTGAATCACCCTGTATATCAATTCATACTGTAACGACCAGCTGGTGTTAGTGTTTTATGTTTTGTGTGGCTTGGATTTGATCTCAGTTTTCCCAGGTTTGCAAACATACCGTTCGTGCCTGACAGATGATTGGCGGAGAATGAGGAAGTGTTGTTGTGTGTCCAGGGAAACGCGGACTCGCAAAGACAAAAGTGTTTGCACGGGAGGTAAAACCTGTTGTATTTGTGCGGTTTGTGATCATAAAATTGGTAATAGTACTTAAAAATTGCATCAGACTTTGTGTGATTTCTTTTGAGAGCTACAATATATTATATTACTTTAATTTGTTTTCAAGTTAAAAAAAACAAACTTATTTTCAAGGTGTGGTGGTAATGAAAAAGCACATTCCATTACACTCAGGGAAAACCCTGTAATGGTTGTCTCCCTGAGAGTGCATCCTTTTTGAGGGACGCAGTCACGTGAATACAATCTTTAGCCATGTGAACATTGGGACACAACTGCGGTAAATATAGGCTGGGCTACCATTATCATAAAAAAATTACTTTTAAATGATGCTTTAAGAGCAATATGCGTCAACAGTGTTTATGAGCACCAAACGTGAGAAAAACTATCATTTCCCTCACTTATTTGCTCCACTTTTGAGTGAAAAGGCACTCACGCGCTCGCTTGGGGCTTTTAAAGGCCTACTGACACCCACTACTACCGACCACGCAGTCTGATAGTTTATATATCAATGATGAAATCTTAACATTGCAACACATGCTAATACGGCCGGGTAAGTTTACTAAAGTGCAATTTTAAATTTCGCACGACATATCTTGCTGAAAACGTCTCGGTATGATGACGTCAGCGCGTGACGTCGCGGATTGTGGAGGACATTTTGAGACAGCATGAGCTGTTTTCAAATATGACTATGAAATAAAAGAAGTAACACTTAAATTCAGATATATGTAAGTATCTGCCTCCGACACCAGCTATTAAGTAGTCTGTTTCATCGCAAAATTCCACAGTATTCTGGACATCTGTGTTGGTGAATCTTTTGCAATTTGTTCAATGAACAATGGAGACAGCAAAGAAGAAAGCTGTAGGAGGGAAGCGGTGTATTGCGGCCGACTTTAGCAACACAAACACGGCCGGTGTTTCATTGTTTACATTCCCGAAAGATGACAGTCAATCTTTACCATTGGCCTGTGGAGAACTGGGACAACAGAGACTCTTACCAGGAGAACTTTGAGTTTGATACGCAGACACAGTGCCGTGAGCACGCTTCCAAACATTTGATCACTTGCCCGTACGTGCGTGCCGCTATGTGCATGTCACGTAAATAATTAAATGTATACACCCTGATGATTATCTTGTGTGATGACTGTATTATGATGATAGTATATATGATAGTATATCTGTATCATGAATCAATTTAAGTGGACCCCGACTTAAACAAGTTGAAAAACGTATTCGGGTGTTACCATTTAGTGGTCAATTGTACGGAATATGTACTTCACTGTGCAACCTACTAATAAAAGTCTCAAAAAGTCTCACGTACGTAACTTTGGGGAAATATATGTGCTGTATGAACTTTGGGGAGGTGAACAGTACTTTGGGCTGTGGGATTGAGTGTGTTGTGCAGGTGTTTGAGTTGTATTGGCGGGTTATATGGACGGGGGGGGGTAGGTGTTTGTTATGCGGGATTAATTTGTGGCATATTAAATATAAGCCTGGTTGTGTTGTGGCTAATAGAGTATATACTTGTGTTTATTTACTGTTTTAGTCATTCCCAGCTGAATATCAGGTCCCACCCGCCTCTCACAGCATCTTCCCTATCTGAATCGCTCCCATTGCCCTCTATTCCTTCACTCTCACTTTCCTCATCCACGAATCTTTCATCCTCGCTCAAATTAATGGGGAAATCGTCGCTTTCTCGGTCCGAATCGCTCTCGCTGCTGGTGGCCATGATTGTAAACAATGTGCGGATGTGAGGAGCTCCACAACCGGTGATGTCACGCTACTCGTCTGCTACTTCCGGTACAGGCAAGGCTTTTTTATCAGCGACCAAAAGTTGTGAACTTTATCGTCGATGTTCTCTACTAAATCCTTCCAGCAAAAATATGGCAATATCGCAAAATTATCAAGTATGACACATAGAACGGACCTGCTATCCCCGTTTGAATAAGAAAATCGCATTTCAGTAGGCCTTTAATGATCTCATGAGGGGACAACCTTCCACACGGACATGATACCGTCGATGAGCCCACTCCTAGCTAGATTAACTATATACGGCCATCATTTGGTACAAAAGCAGGCTTCGCTACACATCCTAGAACCCAACAATCCATCAGTCCGCTACAGACCTGGGAGCTGAAAGTTATAGCAAGATTTTGCCATTAAAACGGGAGTGTAATGTTAGGGCTGTCGCTCATGTAGCTATGCTAGTGTTGCTAACGTTTGCCCCCCCCCCCTCCGCTGGTTCCAACTTACCCCTATTGACGCCTTGGAGAGGTCGTCTGCGAGTGTGAAGTTGTCTTTCTCAGGCTTCCTGCGTTCCCACTCTGGCTCGTGAGGGCGGGGCTTGCGAGGCGTTGTCACGGCGATGCCCTCCTGCTCGGCCCTCTTCTTGTCCTCTTCTACTTCCTGTTGGCGTTGAGACCGCGCTGAGCTCAAAGTGCACATAAATGCTGTCCGTGCACATAGATGCTATCTAATCAATAAACTAAGCTTTGACAATAAAACTGTATTTTGTTTGAATGATCAGGTGCGACAGATCTAACAACGTAATACCTGATAGCGCTTGACCAGAGCTTCGTTCTTCTTCCTCAGGGCTTCAATTCTTTTGTCCAGTTCTGCATCCTTCTCCTCCTTGGTCTTGAAGTCCACTGCTGAAGACTGAAACACACAATACAGAAAAAGAAATCAGTAAGTATTAAGAAGAGGTAAAAAAAACAACAAAAAAACATGTCAGTACTCAAACATCATCGTTTGGCTACTTAACAGTCAGGCTGTAATAGAGCACCCTCTAGTGGACTAGCACTACCAACAACTGTACTAGTACAGAACTCTGAAATCAAGTTGTTGGGGAAAATTAGCTAATATTCCAAAATACTTCTGGTTTCTTCTAGATGCTCCAAGATTACGGTGCCTGTCTCACTCACCATGGCCGCCTCTGGCTTGTCGTCATACACAGGCGGACAGGACCGCACTGAAGCTTTACTGTGAAAGACAAAACGGGCAATCAGTTTCTTCATGGAGGATGGACAATTTTCATAGCTCCTTGTGCCTAATAATTTAGTTTCAAGTAAAAATAATCACTGAAATAACCTGCTTAAATAAAAATGTACGGTTGTTAAATAATTACCTCAATGTGTCAATTAATGACAACATTTTATTAAATGTTTATTAATTAATTTTTTGTAAAGGTACATTATATAACCATTGAATTATTGATTTCATGATTTATTGCATGATTCAATTAATTATTTCACCATTTTATTATTTTTCTTCATGAAACTATGATCAAAGTCAGTGGGTGGATCCTAACACCTGATTGGTTACTTGGTAGATATCTTGGTCTGAAAGTGAAAAAACAACTTCAGTTAATTCCTCTATTAATACTGGAGTCAGCAGGTCTTGCTTCCAAATACTCCGCAAGGTCTACAAAATTTAACACCAACTCCCGAAAAAGTAAATAAATATATATATATATATATATATATATATATATGCATCCTCCTGAGCCGCCATGTCTTGAAAGACTTTGAAATCACTGGACTAGAGTTGTGTCCGCCTCGCCCACTGATTATTAGAGATGTCCGATAATATCGGACTGCCGATATTATCGGCCGATAAATGCTTTAAAATGTAATATCGGAAATTATCCGTATCGGTTTCAAAAAAGTAAAATGTATGACTTATTAAAACGCCGCTGTGTACACGGACGTAGAGAGAAGTACAGAGCGCCAATAAATCTTGAAGGCACTGCCTTTGCGCGCCGGCCCAGTCACATAATATCTACGGCTTTTCACACACACACAAGTGAATGCAAAGCATACTTGGTCAACAGCCATACAAGTCACACTGAGGGTGGCCGTATAAACAACTTTAACACTGTTACAAATATGCGCCACACTGTGAACCCACACCAAACAAGAATGACAAACACATTTTGGGAGAACATCCGCACCGTAACACAACATAAACACAACAGAACAAATACCCAGAACCCCTTGCAGCACTAACTCTTCCGGGACGCTACAATATACGCCCCCCGCTACCTCCTACAACCCCGCCCACCTCAACCTCTTAATGCTCTCTCAGGGAGAGCATGTCCCAAATTCCAAGCTGCTGTTTTGAGGCATGTTAAAAAAAATTATGCACTTTGTGACTGAATAAATATGGCTGTGCCATGTTGGCATTTTTTTCCCCCATAACTTGAGTTGATTTATTTTGGAAAACCCTGTTATATTGTTTAATGCATCCAGCGGGGCATCACAACAAAATTAGGCATAATAATGTGTTAATTCCACGACTGTATATATCGGTATCGGTAATTAAGAGTTGGACAATATCGGAATATCGGATATCGGCAAAAAAGCCATTATCGGACATCTCTACTGATTATGATGGGTGACTTGGCAGATAAAATAAATTTATGAAGCGCTGATGAACTAATTAAGTAAATCATTTCAATAATTCAATTGTGAATTAATAGTTTCAATGATGAAATAAATAAATAAATGATTAAATACATTTACTTTGACATCAAATAAATTACACATCTATATATTAATTAGATACAATACGTTTGTATGTAATTCAAATTGTAATGAATTAATTACATATTTAAGCAATTATTAAAATGTTTATTCATACAATTTTGTCCTATTTGATCCTACATAGCTGTGTAGTCTATAACCCGCACGGTGTCTACCTCAGTCTGGAGATACAGGTCGGAACTTCCCTAGGAGCATTACTGTGCAGGGTTTGATTGTGGCGGCCCGCCACTGCAAAATAAAAGCCGCCCCACTCCACTTTAAAAATGAGGGGGTTTTTTAACGAGAAAAGCTAAAATCAAAAATGTGTAATGTATGTATAATTCATGATTTGATATCTATATATACATATATATATACATATACATATATATATACATATATATATATTTATAAATATATATATATATACACATATATATATATATATATATATATATATATATATATATATATATATATATATATATATATATATATATATATATATATATATATATATATATATATATATATATATATATATATATATATATATATATAGTGTAAAATATTTAGGGGGTTCCTATCTTTTTATGGCTGTTTAGTAGAGGAGACAAACATCAGCGTGGATCTATATTAGCTTTATTTTTCAACTCACTTACAACGCAATGTACGTTACTTGTAAGCAAATACGCCACAGTGTACACGTCCTTTCTGGTCCTTCTACAATCGCTATTTCTTAAAATTCAAAGTATATATATATATATATATATATATATATATATATATATATTAAGGCTGAAACGACGCGTCGACGTCATCGGTTACGTAAATACGTCGACGCCGTTTTTGTGCGTCGGCGCGTCGCATATTTACGTCACACTACTGTCATGGCGGAGCGCAAAGCAGACGATGCGAGCGAGGGGAAAAAAGCACGCCAAAAGTCGTCAAAAGTGTGGGAGTATTTCAATAAACGGCCTAATAATGTTGTTGTATGCACACTGTGTCGAGCGGAAATGGCCTATTATAGCAGCACAACGGCTATGAACGAACATTTGAAAAGAAAATCCCCGACAGCGTTCTTGCCATCACCATCAACAAGTCAATCGTCCGCGTGCGTATACGTTGTCATTATTACACAAAAACATGAATGTGTCATTTGTATATGCGTTGTAAATTCATAAACTAAAGCACCGTTTCGCTCTGAGAGGCGCGTTTGGCGTGCCTGTTCAGTGTTTACAAAGACGTGCTCCTCTTTAACGCTGTGGAGAGGCGGCGGCGGCCAGCGAGCGGCGAGGCGGGGCGCGCCGGGAGCGACGCCGCAATCGTGCCCAAGTGCGCGATCCGCGCAGTTGGAAGAGAAAAGACTTTGTGTAAAATTAAAAGATTGTAAACCTGGCAAAGCCGTCTGGCGTTCAGTCTGTCGGTCCTGAAAGAACCCCACGGCACAAGACGTGTCACAAACGCTAACGTTAATTAGTTGTGCAAATACCTTTTACAACATTAACAGTTACATATACTATGTACAAACCAACAATTAACTTTCACTTTAATCATACTATCATTGTTGTGTTATTAAGCAAAATAAGCAATACTTTTACTTTTGTTGAAATGTTTACACTGCACACTTTTTTGTATTGGATGTTTAGCTTTATTTTTGCACATTTTAGCAAATAAGCAATACTTTTACTTTTGTTGAAATGTTTACACTTGTTACAGAATATTTCCGTTTTGCACTTTTTTGTATTGGATGTTTATCTTTATTTTTGCACATTTTAAAAAAAATAAGCAATACTTTTACTTTTGAAATGCTTATACTATTCCAGAATATTAAGATTTGCACTGGATGTTTACTTTTATATTTGCACATTAAAAAGCAAATAAGCTACTTTTAATTTTGTTAAATGTTAAAAGTTTTAAATGTTTACATTGTTACAGAATATTTTGTCATGTTGTTGTCAATGTTGACTGAGTGGCCATACTTTTTTTTTGTAAATAAAAGCCATGCCTTTTGAAAAAACTGGCCTACATTTATTTTTTCCCTCTTCATTTTAAATTTAAAAAAAATCGGTAAAAGGAAAAATAATCTATAGATTAATCGAAAAAATAATCTATAAATTAACCGATTAATCGAAAAAATAATCTATAGATTAATCGATAGAAAAATAATCGTTAGCTGCAGCCCTAATATATATATATATATATATATATATAGATACATATATACATGCAGGGTTTCCCCTTAATGTAATTGAATGTGGCACACCGCCACAGCATTTCTATTACTACCACACCTTGAAAACAAGGGTGTGTTTTTTTTACTTGAAAACAAATTAAAGCAATATAATATATTGTAGCCCCCAGAAGAAATCATACAAAGTCTGACGCTATTTTTAACTTTCATCTCACACAACACTTCCTCATTCTCCGCCAATCACCTTTACGGCACGGACAGTCTGTTTGCAAACAAACATGAAACCCAAACCACACAAACATTAACATTAGCTGGACGTTACAGTATAAATTGATATATATATATATATAGCCTATTATTTGCGCACTATTGACAAGTGATGTACCGAAAACCTAACCACCGGAAAAAACACTGATTACCGAAAACCGCGCTACCGAAATTGGATGTAAACAAAACGAATGCCATTGTGACTGTCTCGAGTAGAGGTGGGGAATTAATAGATTTTTAGATGCATCGCAATTTGGACATGGACGATTATAGAATCCATCAGTAAACGTCAAAAATCAATTTATTTATTGTGAATAAAAGTAATGCAGACAGTTGTAAAATTTGGCTGACTGCAGCGAGCCAACTTACAGAGAGATCTGACCAGATCCTTTATTATATTTATTATAGGGCATTTATGGTCTAGTTTTGCACACATTTCCATTCATTAAATAAATGTGGGGATTAAGTTAACTGTTTCTTATTACAAATAAATTGATTTTTGTTAAAGTTGCAAGTGATAAACGCTTACTTAGTGAAACGAAAAGAAATGTAAAACTGCATCAATATACATGAATTAAAGATGCATCAATAATCGATTTTTAATCTAATCGAAGCTCCTCAATCGTAATCTTAATCAAATCATGCGGAGCCCAAAGATAGCCACCTCTAGTGTCGAGCGTTGTCAGCATGTCTGCAATGTGAACGTAATTTTTTAAATATGTGCAAATATTAAGAGGACAATAGCGTCTTTGACGAAGAGAAAGTCCAACTCGAGCAACAGCGCGAGGCGAGTGTGATGTCATGCTTGCTCGCTCTTTAGGCAGCAACATCGAGGGACAAAAATAAAGAGTCTCTAAAACACGAGTACATTTTATAATAACACCAGAAGAAGATGCTACATTTGTTTCTAGTTGTTTTTCACTTTCAAAAGTCATTAAATGTCTGGAAACACTTGTAAAAATCTCAACAAAGTACAATGTGCAAAAAACAGCAACAATTGAAAATATGGCAAACGATTAAAAAAAATACGTTAATACTAATTCATAATAACATTTGTTTTAAATGTATGTATACATAGAGACTTTTTTAAAGAAAATCATATCATAGCAAATTGAAGTCTTGGTGACCGTGCTGAAAACCGCACCCATAACTACACCCTCACCACCACAGGTATCTTGGCAGTTTAGGGGAAACCCTGACCTATACATATGCACATACTAGAGATGTCCGATAATATCGGCCGATAAATGCTTTAAAATGTAATATCGGAAATTATCGGTATCGGTTTTTTATTATCTGTATCATTTTTTTTTAAATTTTTTTTATTTATTTTTTTTAATTATTAAATCAACATAAAAAGCACAAGATACACTTACAAATAGTGCACCAACCCAAAAAACCTCCCTCCCCCATTTACACTCATTCACACAAAAGGGTTGTTTCTTTCTGTTATTAATATTCTGGTTCCTACATTATATATCAATACAGTCTGCAAGGGATACAGTCCGTAAGCACACATGATTATGCGTGCTGCTGGTCCACTAATAGTACTAACCTTTAACAGTTAATTTTACTCATTTTCATTAATTACTAGTTTCTATATAACTGTTTTTATTTTGTTTTACTTTCATTTTTATTCAAGAATTATTTTTTTTTTTATTTATCTTATTTTATTAATATTTAAAAAAAGGATCTTATCTTCACCATACCTGGTTGTCCAAATTAGGCATAATGTGTTAATTCCACGACTGTATACATCAGTATCGGTTGATATCGGTGTCGGTAATTAAAGAGTTGGACAATATCGGAATATCGGATATCGGCAAAAAGCCATTATCGGACATCCCTAGCACATACATATATATCTTCATATACTACATATAGCCTAATATTTGTGCACTATTTACTAGTGATGCGCCGAAAATTTGGCAGCCGGAAAAAAAGACTGATCACCGAAATCGGATGTTGCGATGACGTAAGCAATATGCACGCGATTGTCTGGAGCGTGGTCAGCATGTCTGCGATGTGGACGTACTTTTATATATCCCAGATGTACCCACGGACAGTGATCTACAAAAGGTGCAAATACTAAGGACACTTAAGCTTTCAAGGAGAGAAAGTCCAACTGGAGCAGCAGCGCGAAGCACGTGTGACGTCAGGCTCGCTGCAGCTCTCGCTGCTCGTCGCATACAGTTAAAATAACACCGGAAAGAGATGCTAGATTTGTTGCTAATTATTTAAAAAAAGAAAAAGTCACTAAAAGGATTAGAGAATTCTCAACACAGTACATTATACAATAATTATACAATTGAAAAATAGAGCAAAACAATATAAGAAATATATATCAATACTAATAACAGATTTGTTCTTTTATTTAATATCTGCATTATTGCAGATTATGCAAATTGAATGATGTTATGATAACCACGCCCCCACCACCATAGGTATGTTAGCAATCTGTGTGGAGTTTGCATGTTAATCAATCCATTTGACATGTCATTTGACATAATGGGTTTCCCTATGTAAAGTGCTTTAAGTCACTAGAGAAAAAGCAATATATAAATATAATGCACTTCACCATATAAATATACTCCACTTTTTTTTTCCTTTTTTTTTTAAGTAATATGGAAATTTATCAGAGCTGCTTATTTTAAGCGGACATGTAGTTAATCATAGAACTGGCACCCAAAGTTACTAAACACAATTATTGATTTTTGAATCGAAAACCGTTTCGAGAATCAATCCTGAATCGAATCGTTACCCCGAAGAATCAAATTGTGCCCAAAGATTCATAACAGTGGAAGCATTTAAGTCCCATCTTAAAACTCATTTGTATACTCTAGCCTTTAAATAGACCCCCTTTTTAGACCAGTTGATCTGCCGTTTCTTTTCTTTTCTCCTCTGCCCCCCTCTCCCTTGTGGAAAAAGTTAAAGTTAAAGTACCAATGATTGTCACACACACACTAGGTGTGGCGAGATTATTCTCTGCATTTGACCCATCACCCTTGATCACCCCCTGGGAGGTGAGGGGAGCAGTGGGCAGCAGCGGTGGCCGCGCCCGGGAATCATTTTGGTGATTTAACCCCCAATTCCAACTCTTGATGCTGAGTGCCAAGCAGGGAGGTAATGGGTCCCATTTTTATAGTCTTTGGTATGACTCGGCCGGGGTTTGAACTCACAACCTACCGATCTCAGGGCGGACACTCTAACCACTAGGCCACTGAGTAGGTAAGGGGGGGCACAGGTCCGGTTGCCATGGATGAAGTGCTGGCTGTCCAGAGTCGGGACCCGGGGTGGACCGCTCGCCTGTGCAGCGGTTGGGGACATCTCTGCGCTGCTGACCCGCCTCCGCTAGGGATGGTCTCCTGCTGGCCCCACTATGGACTGGACTCTCACTATTATGTTAGATCCACTATGGACTGGACTTTCACAATATTATGCTAGACCCACTCGACGTCCATTGCATCCGGTCTCCCCTAGATAGTTCAACCCCCCCCCCCTAGAGGGGGGGGGTTACCCACATCTGCGGTCCTCTCCAAGGTTTCTCATAGTCATTCACATTGACATCCCACTGGGTTGTGAGTTTTTCCTTGCCCTTATGTGGGTTCTGAACCGAGGATGTCGTTGTGGCTTGTGCAGCCCTTTGAGACACTTGTGATTTAGGGCTGTATGAATAAACATTGATTGATTGATTGATAACCCTAATAAATTATATTGATCATTGTCTGTGGCAGTATAATTTAATATACTTTCATGCTTAGGTAGACTTAAGGCAGTGGTTCTCAAATGGGGGTACTTGAAGGTATGCCAAGGGGTACGTGAGATTTTTTTTAAATATTATAAAAATAGCAACAATTCAAAAATCCTTTATAAATATATTTATTGAATAATACTTCAACAAAATATGAATGTAAGTTCATAAACTGAACATCAAATCAAGTAGGCTATTCCATTCATTACAATGCAACAATGCATCAGTGTTGACAGCTAGATTTTTTGTGGACATGTTCCATAAATAGATGTTAAAGATTTATTTATTTTTGGAAGAAATGTTTAGAGTTAAATTCATCAATCCAGATGGATCTCTATTACAATCCCCAAAGAGGGCACTTTAAGTTGATGATTACTTCTATGTGTAGAAATCTTTATTTATAATTGAATCACTTGTTTATTTTTCAACAAGTTTTTAGTTATTTTTATCTGTTTTTCCAAATAGTTCAAGAAAGACTACTACAAATGAGCAATATTTTGCACTGTTATACAATTTAATTAATCAGAAACTGATGACATAGTGCTGTATTTTACTTCTTTATCTCCTTTTTTTCAACCAAAAATTGCTTTGCTCTGATTAGGGGGTACTTGAATTAAAAAAATGTTCACAAGGGGGGGTACATCACTGAAAAAAAGGTTGAGAACCACTGACTTAAGGCCTGCGGACATGTTATAGTCACGTTATTCGTTCGGTAAGTAAATTAAGAGGTGAAGCCACTTTGGCACATGAGGGCTCAAAATAAGGTCAACTCAGGTGAGGTAAACAGACAGGTGCGCGCATGCGTGGAACAAAACACGACTGAGTAAATCCTAGCTTTAACTAGTCGTGTAAGCTTATCGCTGCTGCTGCTTATTTGTCAGGACTGAGACAAACCTACAGATACAGACTTATATTGGATAAATAGTTTAACACACAAAGAACCTTCCCGCGCACCTCTAGACGCTTCCGTTGATTAGTGACTCAACGTAACGTAACGTAAGCACGGCTAGCCATGACACAACGCGGTGTTGGCGCGAAACAAGCCGTCGCTACGGACAACGTGCGGCTTAAAACAACCGACGTTAACGTCCACGCCACCTTAAGTCTCGCTTTCAAAAATTACCTCGTCTCGGGTGTGCTCAGAGAGTTTCTGCGTGGAGATATTTGCCACTTCGAGAGCCAGCCTCACTGCGGCCTCATTATTTGGCTTCCGGTTTGCAGGCACTCACTTCCTGCCAAAATATGATCCATTCGTGGATTCGTTTAAAGTGACAGTAGCACTTCCGCTTCAGATAGCGTCCTAGAAATAATGCAAAATGACGTATACTGTATTATCCCCAGAGGTGGGTAGAGTAGCCAGAAATTGTACTCAAGTAAGAGTACTGTTACTTTAGAGATTTATTACTCAAGTAAAAGTAAGGAGTAGTCACCCAAATATTTACTTGAGTAAAAGTAAAAAGTATGTTGTGAAAAAACTACTCAAGTACTGAGTAACTGATGAGTAACATACACATACATATCATATATATATATATATAGATACACATACATTGATATATACAGTATATCATTTATATTTATTTATTTTGCCGTTTTTGTTTACATGTTAAAGGTGTTTTAATGAATATACATGCATGTTTAACACATATAGATTCCTTTCTTTCATGTTGACAAGAATATAAGTTGGTGTATTACCTGATTCTGATGACTTGCATTGATTGTAATCAGACAGCAGTGCTTAACGTCCACGTTTTCAAATGCAGGAGAAAAAAAGTTCCTCCTTTCTCTCTAATACCACATGAAAGTGGTTGGTTTTTGGTATCTTATTTGTCCAGCTTCCATATTCGTTTTCACACACTTTACAAGAAATATATTGGCGTCAAACTCCGTAGCTTGCTAGCTTGTTTGCCCTGGCTTTCGGAGACTCTTATTTTGAAAGCACAGGCGCGATGGAGCGGCACTTTTATTGTGAAGACAGGAACTGTGCAGTCAGTCTTTAGGCTTGTGACGGGATGTACGTTTGAAATAAAAAAGTGTCTTTTTTCCTTCACACTTTTGATTGATTGATTGAAACTTGTATTAGTAGATTGCACAGTACAGTACATATTCCGTACAATTGACCACTAAATGGTAACACCCCAATAAGTTTTTTAACTTGTTTAAGTCAGGTCATGTGACCGCCTGGCTCTGTTTGATTGGTCCAACGTCACCAGTGACTGCATCTGATTGGTGGAACGGAGTTAAACGTCACTAGTGACTGCATTTTATTGGTGGAACGGAGTGAAACGTCACCAGTAAGGCAGGCACTATGAAGGTCTGTCTGACAGACCAAAACAAACAAAGCGTGCATTAACAGATCGATAAAAATAAGTAGCGAGTAGCGAGCTGAATGTAGATAAAAGTAACGGAGTAAAAGTAGCGTTTCTTCTCTATAAATATACTCAAGTAAAAGTAAAAGTAAGTTGCATTAAAACTACTCTTAGAAGTACAATTTATCCCAAAAGTTACTCAAGTAGATGTAACGGAGTAAATGTAGCGCGTTACTACCCACCTCTGATTATCCCTATTATGTTTCGAATTGATTAATAGACTCTTTATGAGTCAACAAAAGTAGACGTTGAAGCTTTTTAAAGCAGTGTTTTTCAACCACTGTGCCGCGGCACACAGGTGTGCCGTGAGAGATTATGTAATTTCACCTATTTGGGTTAAAATATTTTATGCAAATCAATAATTACAATCTGCAAATAAAGTACCATGTTATGTTATTGTTTTAAATGACACATCGTTGGATGACTTGTAGAACTGTCTTTTAATCACGATCACATATTACAAACGCTACTTCAACACTCGTGCGTACAAGGTGTGTTCCTCTCTAAAGAGTCCTACCTGACACATGCTATATATTGGTTCCTAGTCATTTGTAGACTTTTACTACCATCATGTGGTCAAACACTATCATTACACCGTTGTTGAGTGTCGGTGCTGTCTAGAGCTAGAACCGTGTAATACTCTTCCATATCAGTAGGTGGCAGTTTGATTGATTGAGACTAGAGATGTCCGATAATATCGGCCTGCCGATAAATGCTTTAAAATATAATATCGGAAATGATCGGTATCGGTTTTTTTCATTATCGGTATCGTTTTTTTATTTTTATTTTTATTTTATTTTTTATTAAATCAACATAAAAAAACACAAGATACAATTACAATTAGTGCACCAACCCAAAAAACCTCCCTCCCCCATTTACAGTCATTCACTCAAAAGGGTTGTTTCTTTATGTTATTAATATTGTTGTTCCTACATTATATACAGGCCCGGCCCTAACCAATCTGGCGCCCTAGGCAAGAATTTAGGTGGCGCCCCCCCACATCGGCAGTGAAGTGTACCGGTATATACTCACAAGAAACCGAATAGCTTTGTCTTTGACCTTTTTTTTTTTACTTACAACTATACCTAATATATAAAGGGGTGGACAAGTGACTATTACCTGCAGGGCAAACATTAGCTAACCAGAAGGCAATAACAATGTAAACAAAAAACACCTGCTTAAAAGATCTAATACAAATGTCCCTGAGGCAGAGGTGGGACCAAGTCATTGTTTTGCAAGTCACAAGTAAGTCTCAAGTCTTTGCCCTCAAGTCCGAGTCAAGTCCCGAGTCAAGACAGGCAAGCCCCGAGTCAAGTCCAAAGTCAAGACTGGAAAGTCTCAAGTCAAGTCCTAAGTCCTGCATTTTGAGTTTCGAGTCCTTTCAAGTCCTTTTAACCACAGACTAATATATTAACACAGATTGTGTATGCTTTTCAAACGCTGTATTTATTTATTAAAACAAGTGCATTTTAAATTGCAGGAAAGAAAATTGTGCTGACATTGCACTTTATAATAGCACTATTAACCAGTCATTTTAAACATTAACTCATTCCTTTACAGAACAAACACATTGAAAAATAAAGTGCAAATGTACTTATTTGTACAAAAGTGTTAACATTGAAAAAACATGACATATACGTGAACATAACAAAAAAGTTGTATTTTTTATTTGTCAGGGCCCTATGCTGCATTGCATTTGCAAAAGACCAAATTAGCCAAGAGTCTGTCAGTCATTTGTGCACGATGGGGGCGTAGTATGATGCCACCATGGCTGAAAACTCGCTCCACTGGAGCACTGGAGGCAGGCACTGCCAAGACTCTCATGGCCACTCGGAACAGTGAAGGAAGAGTCTTCATGTTCAATGCCCAGAACAAAAGGGGGGAGAGAGTTGTTTTGGGTTGGTGCACTACTTGTAAGTGTATCTTGTGTTTTTTATGTTGATTTAATTAAAAAGAGAAAAAAGAAAAAAAATATTTCTTGTGCGGCCCGATACCAATCGATCCACGGACCAGTACCGGGCCGCGGCCCGGTGGTTGGGGACCCCTGAGGTAAACAACCAACAGTATGTCAGAAAGCTAGCTAAAACGGTACACATATTCATAATATAGTATACATTTTAACTGACCTTTATTTTACTATTTTTGTCTTTTTTTAGGTGGCTAAAATACGCGGTGCTGCTGACCGCCGTCTAACGTTACGTGTGATATATTGACTAACGTAACCCTGCTTAAAAAAAAATCACTGAACAAAAAGTATGAATAAGGTAGTGAACTGCAACAGATTCCCGTGTTTGCAATAACGTTATAACGTTAGCAGTGAGTTTACAGCCTCACTGATTTAACTACACAGCAAATAAAAGTCACGTTACTTAGCCAATAAACGTTATCTTACATTCAAAACTTACCGTTCTTTGTGCAACTTCAAATGCCGGACGAAGTTGGAAGTTGTTGCCTCTCCATCAGTAATTTTCGAACCGCATGTGTTGCATACTGCAAACCGTTTTGTGTTGACCACCTCGTAATTTTTATACCCAAACAAAATTATTTTAGATATCATTTTTTGTTCACTGGCGTGTGGTTTGGACATGTCTTCTTCGTTGGTTGTCCTGCAATTTGATTGGATGAATGCTGTGTGATGAAAACAAAGTAGATCTAATTTGATTGGCTGTTGTACTGAGACCACACCAGCTGACACACGCAACGCTGATAGACAAGTACACAATGAAAAATACGGAGCGCTCCCGAATAACTTTTTCATCTTTGGGTTTTGGGGAAAGTGGCAAGTCATGTCAAGTCATGTCAATTCAAAAGGCTCAAGTCCAAGTGAAGTCACAAGTCATTGATGTTAAAGTCTAGGTCGAGTTGCAAGTCGTTTTACATTTTGTCAAGTCGAGTCTAAAGTCATCAAATTCATGACTCGAGTCTGACTCGAGTCCAAGTCATGTGACTCGAGTCCACACCTCTGCCCTGAGGAATGTAAGGTGAGTACTGTAATTACCTAACGTTACATTATTATTTTCCATAACAATTTAGCCCCCTCCACAATATTAACCCGACGTTAAAACAGAACTAGCTATTTATTGATTAGCAATTGCCGAATCATGTAACATTAGCTTAATGCTAAAAAGCCAGGTTACTATCACATTCTGTAACAGACAAATAATTTCATGTAGGCTAACGTTACCTACCTGCTACCTCTGTCTTTTCTCGTTTCTACTCCTCTTCTTTTCTCTTTTTTCTTCCCTGGGCACCTGACAGTTTTGGCCGTTTTGACATCGTGTGTTGATTTTTTGATGTGGTGACGTCCAAAAAGAGTCATGATACGGGAAGGGAGGGGGCGCACCGTGCGGGGGAGAGGGGGGGGGGGGGGGGGGCGTAATGTTGTAACAAATAATTTTTCTATTAAATAGGCTTTACTTTGCATTTTAATTAACGTGGGATTATTTTTTGTATTTAGAAATAATAATACCAACTTTTTTTTTTTTTTTTTTTTTTTTTTTTTTTTTCTCCAACATTTGTGGCACTGGCGTGGCGCCCCCTGATGGACGGCGCCCTTAGCATTTGCCTATACGGCCTATGCCACGGGCCGACCCTGATTATATATCAATATATATCAATACAGTCTGCAAGGGATACAGTCCGTAAGCACACATGATTGTGCGTGCTGCTGGTCCACTTATAGTACTAACCTTTAACAGTTAATTTTACTCATTTTCATTAATTGCTAGTTTTTATGTAACTGTTTTTATATTGTTTTACTTTCTTTTTTATTCCAGAAAATGTTTTTAATTTCTTTATCTTATTTTATTTTATTAATATATTAAAAAAGGAATGGAACCTAGGTAGGTGACCTCATCTTTCCTGGTGATAACAATATCACTCATTTTAATAGTGAAGTCACCAAGGTAGCTTTGTAAACGTCGTATCTAATGCTTAAACCAAAAATAAACAAAAGGCGAGTGCCCCTAAAAAAGGCATTGAAGCTTAGGGATGGCTATGGAAACTAAACTAAAACTGAACTGGCTACAAAGTAAACAAAAACAGAATGCTGGACGACAGCAAAGACTTACAGCGTGTGGAGCAGACGGCGTCCACAAAGTACATCCGTACATGACAGGACAATCAACAATGTCCCCACAAAGAAGGATAGCAACAACTGAAATAGTCTTGATTGCTAAAACAAAGCAGATGCGGAGAATAGCGCTCAAAGGAAGACATGAAACTGCTACAGGAAAATACCAACCAAACAGGAAAAGCCACCAAAATAGGAGTGCAAGACCCTACACACAGGAAAACAACAAAAAACTCAAAATAAGTCACGGCGTCGTGACAGTACACCTACTTTGAGACAAGTGCTATAGTTATGCATGCTTGGTTATGGTTTAAATTCATATCCAACAATTGCAACAATTACTTTTTACTGTCAATATCAACTACCGAGTTTATATTTTTAATGTTTTCTGCTGGTGGTGTGCCTCCGCATTTTTTCAATGAACAAAAATGTGCCTTGGCTCCAAAAAAGGTTGAAAAACACTATTTTAAAGAATACAAAAAAGTACAGGTAAAAGCCAGTAAATTAGAATATTTTGAAAAACTTGATTTATTTCAGTAATTGCATTCAAAAGGTGTAACTTGTACATTATATTTATTCATTGCACACAGACTGATGCATTCAAATGTTTATTTCATTTAATTTTGATGATTTGAAGTGGCAACAAATGAAAATCCAAAATTCCGTGTGTCACAAAATTAGAATATTACTTAAGGCTAATACAAAAAAGGGATTTTTAGAAATGTTGGCCAACTGAAAAGTATGAAAATGAAAAATATGAGCATGTACAATACTCAATACTTGGTTGGAGCTCCTTTTGCCTCAATTACTGCGTTAATGCGGCGTGGCATGGAGTCGATGAGTTTCTGGCACTGCTCAGGTGTTATGAGAGCCCAGGTTGCTCTGATAGTGGCCTTCAACTCTTCTGCGTTTTTGGGTCTGGCATTCTGCATCTTCCTTTTCACAATACCCCACAGATTTTCTATGGGGCTAAGGTCAGGGGAGTTGGCGGGCCAATTTAGAACAGAAATACCATGGTCCGTAAACCAGGCACGGGTAGATTTTGCGCTGTGTGCAGGCGCCAAGTCCTGTTGGAACTTGAAATCTCCATCTCCATAGAGCAGGTCAGCAGCAGGAAGCATGAAGTGCTCTAAAACTTGCTGGTAGACGGCTGCGTTGACCCTGGATCTCAGGAAACAGAGTGGACCGACACCAGCAGATGACATGGCACCCCAAACCATCACTGATGGTGGAAACTTTACACTAGACTTCAGGCAACGTGGATCCTGTGCCTCTCCTGTCTTCCTCCAGACTCTGGGACCTCGATTTCCAAAGGAAATGCAAAATTTGCTTTCGTCAGAAAACATGACTTTGGACCACTCAGCAGCAGTCCAGCTCTTTTTTTCCTTAGCCCAGGTGAGACGCTTTGCGCGCTGTTTCTTGGTCAACAGTGGCTTGACACGAGGTATGCGGCAGTTGAAACCCATGTCTTTCAAGCGTCTCTTGGTGGTGGATCTTGAAGCACTGACTCCAGCAGCTGTCCACTCCTTCTGAATCTCCCCCACATTTTTGAATGGGGTTTTTTTCACAATCTTGACCAGGGCGCGGTGATCCCTATCGCTTGTACACTTTTTCTGACCACAGTTTTTCCTTCCCTTTGCCTCTCCATTAATGTGTTTGGACACAGAGCTCTGAGAACAGCCAGCCTCTTCAGCAATAACCTTTTGTGTCTTTCCCTCCTTGTGCAATGTGTCGATGGTTGCCTTTTGGACAGCTGTCAAATCTGAAGTCTTCCCCATGTTTGTGTAGGCTTCAGAACTGGACTGAGAGACCATTTAAAGCCCTTTGCAGGTGTTTTGAGTTAATCAGCTGATTAGTTTGTGGCACCAGGTGTCTTCAAAATGTAACCCTTACACAATATTCTAATTTTGTGACACACGGAATTTTGGATTTTCATTTGTTGCCACTTCAAATCATCAAAATTAAATGAAATAAACATTTGAATGCATCAGTCTGTGTGCAATGAATAAATATAATGTACAAGTTACACCTTTTGAATGCAATTACTGAAATAAATCAAGTTTTTCAAAATATTCTAATTTACTGGCTTTTACCTGTACATGTTAAACAGGAACATTCCAGCAGATGGCGCTAAGAGCAATTCATTCAAACCAACTTCACATTCCTCTGGCCAAATTGTCACCAAGCCAATAGAAAAGTGAAAACAACCCATTGTCAATGGCCCTTGTCCTCATTAGAATCAATAAGGTAAGCTGGAGCCTATCCCAGATAGAGTCAATGACAAGACGCGTATAGACTTATCGCTATTTACACTCACATTCAATTTAATTTGTGATTTGGCAGGAAAAACCTGTGCGAGAAACTGCAAACATGCAAACTCCACACAGGGACGCTCCAACTGAGATTCCAACCAAGTCGTGCTAACCACTCAACCGCCGTGTGGCTCCTGGACTCTTTAAAACAAATAGTGGAACTAACTTAAAGGAAGTCTAGAGTTCATGTGCGACAAAAACAAAACATTAAAAAAAAAAGATAAAAGCATAATTACATAATTTATTTGTTCTCACAACCCAACTTTGCCCGAGTGTGGGCACACGGTGACATAACGGCCTGCTGTGATGTCATGTGACCACATGTGTTAAGAACATGACCTTGTTATGTCATCAAACAACATGTTTGTCATGTTCTTATAGGTCTGCTCCATTATGGCTGAGGGGTCAGTAGACGTCCATTTGTGTTGGTCTAGTCTGGTCATCCCAATCACAGGATATGTGTGTGTGTGTGTGTCTGTGTGTGTGTGTGTGTGTGAGTGCGTGTGTAAAGAGGTTGGGGAGGGGATGCTACATGGGCGATGATCTCATTGTTGAGAGAGCCAAATAAGCTCTCAGGAGACAACACCGGAGCCCTTGAGGTTCTGATCACGGAGAGATGACACCAACGCCTACCACTTTTGTTTATAAACAAGCATGGTCTCCAGGGCTGCTGAAGGGTGGCGGTAATGAAAATGGCTGTGTGTGTGTGTGTGTGTGTGTGTGTCTCTGGGCAGTTTAGCCAACATTGCTTAAGTTCTCTCCTGGAGTCATGATGCTGCTTGAAGCCACTTAGCGCGGAACACAGAGCTACAAGGAGTAAAAAGACTGCAGTGTGCATGCCAGGCCACTAGTTGGCGATGTCAGACACGACACACATGCACGACAACTTCTCGTCCACTTTGTTTTTGTTTTTGTTCGGAGAAAGTTGTACATGTAAACAAACCTCGGTGAATCACAGTCCACACAACGGTGAGTTCAAGGGACGCTAAAATTAGCCAAATACTCTCATCAGTGAAGCATAGACATTTTAAACAGTGAGCTTTCTAACAATTAGGAAGATTTGTGTTGTGTTTTTCCTCCTACAGAAACCATATTATAACAAAAAAACATATTTTTTACCCCATTTTTTTTTCATTTCCATACATTTTTGGAAAAAGCTCCAGGGCCCGGCTCTAGAGCCACGGGTTGCTAACCCCTTGTATAGATGATTGGAAAGGTCAGTCCCTCCAGGATTCCGCTGACTTTTCCTTGTGACTTTTACAGACTAAATTGCCTGAATTTGCGGCATCTTTTCGAGAAAGTTGTCACAAAAGTTTCAATGTTTACACTACATTGATGTTTTAGTCATTTTATACCACCCATACTTAAAAGTAGACACTCGATGGCAGTAAAAAGACATACCCGTATTTTCCGCACCATAAGCCGCCCTGGGTTATAAGCCGCGCCTTGAATGAACGGCATATTTCAAAACTTTGTCCACCTATAAGCCGCCCCGTGTTATAAGCCGCATTTAACTGCGCTAAAGGAATGTCAAAAAAACAGTCAGATAGGTCAGTCAAACTTTAATAATATATTAAAAACCAGCGTGATGTGGGCGCGCATGGAGTCGTATATCAACATGGACAGAGCTGCGTGAAAAAAGCCACCCGGCCTCTTCGCGTAAACTTACCTTAACCACTCGCTCATCTTTTCTTCATCCATCCATCCCTTCGAGTTAGCTTTTATGATGACGCCGGCTGGAAAGGTCTCTTTTGGCAAGGTCTTCCTTTTGAATATCACCATGGGTGGAAGTTTCTGGCCATTAGCATGTCAAGCTAGAACCACAGTGAAGGATGACTTCTCATTTCCTGTGGTGCGAATATTCACCGTACGTGCTCCCGTTGTATCCACAGTGCGGTTCACAGGAATATCAAAAGTCAGTGGAACCTCGTCCATGTTGATAATGTTCTCTGGCCGGATCTTTTTTTCAGCTATCTTGTTTTTACAATATGCACGGAAAGTAGCCAGCTTTTCTTGAAAGTCTTTAGGCAGTTGCTGTGAAATAGTAGTCCGTGTGCGGATGGAGAGATTGCGTCTTTTCATGAACTGGAAACCTGTCGCTTAGTAGGAGCCATTTTGTGGTCTTTACAGATGTAAACACACAAAGGAAATGAAACGTAATATCCGCGCGCTTCTTCTTCTTCTACGCGGGCGGGTGGTTGCTTACAGTAGAAGAAGAAGCGCTTCCTCTTCTATGGGGGCGGGTGCTTACCTTGGCGGTTGCTTGCGTAGAAGAAGAAGCACTTCCTCTTCTACGGGGAAAAAAGATGACGGCTGTTTACCGTAGTTGCGAGACCGAAACTTTATGAAAATGAATCTTAATATTAATCCATATATAAAGCGCACCGGGTTATAAGCCGCACTGTCAGCTTTTGAGTAAATTTGTGGTTTTTAGGTGCGGCTAATAGTGCGGAAAATACGGTACTTAAAACTCACTGTCAAATGACTGTACTATTTCAAGAGTTTTTGTTGTTTTTGTTTTTGTCCAGTATAAGTGATTCCAACCAGGGGTGTCAAAACGTGTACCATTCTAAAACAACAACGGTAACTTTTGTTTTTGTTTCCATAAGTAATCCGTTCCAAAAGATCAGCCGAAAAAAACTAATCGTATGAAAACTAAATACATTTTCCCCATTAAAAAAAATCATGTAAATCATATTAATCTGTTCCAGGCACCAGTGAATATGAACACGAAACACATTTTACAGAGACGAATTATAGTTTTACATGCAGAAAACAATGTGAAATATAAATAATACAGCATCTTTTTAGACCACCAGGCCCAGCTTTTCCACTACAGAGGGTCCCAGGACCCACTCAAATGTTAACACTCAATTAGTAATCTTATTCTCAATTTTAATTGTACTCATTTATGTCTAACCTAATTATAGTTTCGAACCTTTTCAAATGATATAAACCATGTGTTAATCACAACTATTGTTATTTATTTAACACATGCACCTTAAGCTTATGACAGGTTGTTTAAAAAGATAAATACTAATCAAATATAGTGCAAAGAAAGGGATTCATAAATAACTGATTAAAAATGTATTTATATGCAATATTGTTATTCTAAAATAAATTACTGAATATGTTTAACCATACTTGCCAACCTTGAGACCTCCGATTTCGGGAGGTGGGGGCGTGGCCGGGGGTGGGACGGGGCGTGGTTAAGAGGGGAGGAGTATATTGACAGCTAGAATTCACCAAGTCAAGTATCTCATACATTATATATATATATATATATATATATATATATATATATATATATATATATATATATATATATATATATATATATATATATATATCCTGAAAATATGAAAAACAAAACTGTTTAGATAATTTATTCTTCAAACTTGCATAAATAAATCTTAAGGAATATAACATAACTTGGCTTCTGAGAGCTTAAAAATTTAATGAATAAAATGCTAAAGTTGTTGATAAACAAGCAATTATATTAATAATTAAATGTGGTCATTTTAAATGAATTATTATGATAATTTAAAATTAATTATTTCAAATATGTTTATTTTAATGTATAATTCTATGGCTGGATGTAATAAGGAGTCAGAAAAAATAAAAATAAAAATACAATTCATTTTGATGTTTTTAGCAAAATATAGTATTTAATAAATATATTTATTTTTAGGTAAGATAAACATAATAATACAATTTATCCCTAGTCTGGATGATTTAGTTCTTGTCACCCTGTTGTCCTCCCGTCTTGAAAAAAGACTGTCCTCACTCAGGTCCGCATAGAGCTGGAGGGGGCGTGGCCTCCAGCTCCGGCTGAAAATCGGGAGATTTTCGGGAGAATATTTGTCCCGGGAGGTTTTCGGGTGAGGCGCTGAATTTCGGGAGTCTCCCGGAAAATTCGGGAGGGTTGGCAAGTATGTTTTAACTAAACTCTAAATACAATTAAAGTGAAAATTAAAATACAGCTAGACCACTTTCGTCATATTTTTTGCACTTAAAAACTTCTCTGTGACTTTAGCTCCAGACTTCTTCTGTTTGTTTGATATTGTCATTACTGCCACAAGTGGCAGTAAAAGTAAAAGTGTATTACAACGGCCCATACGCACCACAGGTGAAAAACAGACGCCCTCTAGTGGGCGCCCCGAGCCCAACAATGGGTCCTGGCCGTGTGGTTAAGAAACACCAGGGGCGTCACTAGCTTTTAAGGACAGGGGGGGCTTTGCCCCCAGGAGATGCACAGGATGCGAGCGAATGTTACGCACGAGCACAAAACTTTACAAACGGCTAACAAAGACTTAGAAATTATTTATTGTTTTTTTTTTTTTTTTTTTTAAATGCACGGGACGAAATGAAATGCTCCCCGGGACGATGGCTTTTAACCATTTTTTTTTCTTTTTCTTTTTATGTATTTATTCATTTTACATTTTATATTAAATGTCTTGGAATTTCCTCCCTCTGAAAATCATATGAAATGTTTAACAAGCCATCCTATAATAATAAAACAGCTATTAATGTAACAATACAATAAAACAAATATATTTAATGATGTTTTTTTCATTATTTTACCAATAGGCTAATGTATATTACTTTATATAGATTCTACAAGAAACGCAAAACTTAAAAAATAAATTATTTACAATTGCACACACAAGGTTTTGTGCAGCTTCACTCATTGTAAAGGAAGATAATGTGCTTCGTACACCTGCAGGACCGCAAGCAAGGTCGCAGAGAAAATGCGGGCTGGAATTTGAGTGATGTGGGCATTTTCTATATGAACAAGTGGAATGGATTGGATACCGACGCACTAAAGGGGCTCTCTACCTTACGCTATGAAGTGAGAGGAAACTGAATGAATAATAACAGGTTATATGATTATTTATTTAAACTCATATTTGGGCCACTTTATAATGAATATGTCGGCATTTATTTGTAAAAAAAACCACCAAATTATTTAGGGGGGCTTAAGAATATTTTAGGGGGGCTTGAGCCCCCCTAAAATAGGCCTAACAACGCCAATGAGAAACACTGTCCTATACAATATTGTCATTTGTTAAAAAATGAAAAACATTGATAATAATAAAGTAAAAGATCGAAAAATATGTATTGTGTGTCCGAAAAGGAGTAGGAAGAAGCAAAGCTTATGATGTCCTGTCCCATCACTCAGATAGTAATCTGATTCTTGATCAACAATACAATGCTGCTTTATGTTTTGTGTGCACTTCCTAGCTGCACTAGTTTTTGTTTGTGTATTAAATTACATCTTTACCTCCCTTCCACCTGCTGTTCTCTGCATCTCGGGGTCACGCTGCAAGCAACTCCGTCAATTCCTGGCAGGCAAATAACTTCCGTGGATTATTTTGCAATTTTGTACTCACAAAAAAAGCACATAAATAAATTCTCCAACACATGTATTCTTTGTTTGGACTTTCCGATCCGCTAAACCGAATTAGCTTGTTATGTGCAATGTTTACCATAACCAAGACGGTATACAAAAACAGTGGAAAAATTTTTGGGGGGAAAGTTTCGTTGAATACCAAATCATTCAAAAAGTTAGGCGTACAAAGGATGAGTTGTATTTTCTTAATTTTGTAAAACAGAAGAAAAAAAAAGTTATCTGGACAAAGCTTTGTGTTATTATTAGTTTCAAATGTCAGCTTTTTCTTTGTGCATTTTTGCTTAATTTTCCTTTTTTTTTTTTTTACCAACCTCATGCAAATCCTGCTTTCAGCTTGAAAATGTATGTTTATAAAGGAAAGTGACTGCGTTGGACGCAATTCTCAGAATCAGAATAGTTTTATTGACATTGTTTGAGAACGGGTTCACAAAGTAGGAATTTTTCTTGGTGCAATCATGCAACACAAAACACATATAACACATATTTGGTAATATGGCATAATGTGGTTTGTTTCAGGACACACAACCACCGGGGAAGTGCCAGTGGCGGGCCGTGCGTTTCCCACCTATGCTTTAAGTCAGGGGTGCTCATTACGTCGATCGCGATCTACCGGTCGATCTCGGAGGGTGTGTCAGTCGATCACCAGCCAGGCATTAAAAAAATAGTCCTAAAAATGAGCGATCATAAATCTTCACCATGACGTCACTTTCGTCACTTGATTGACATTCACGGCACCCGAGGGTCTTCTGAGATGACGCTGGCTGCTGCCATCTCATTAAAATTACCGACTGGAAGGCGAGAAACACTTTATTTCAACAGACTCTGGCGCCGTACCTGTCGTCAAAACTCCAAAGACCGACTGCACAATTGCACAATAAAAGCTCTGCTTCATCCTGCCTGCGCTACCAAAATAAGAGTCTCAGAAAGCTGGCGTGCACAAGCTAGCAAGCTATGGAGTTTGCCGACAATGTATTTCTTGTAAAGTGTATACAAAGGAGTACGGAAGCTGGACAAATAAGATGGCAAAAACCAACCACTTTCATGTGGTATTGGACAGAAAGGAGGACTTTTTTTCTCCTCCATTCGAAAATGCGGACGTTATCATCACCACTGTCTGATTCCAATCAATGCAAGTCATCACAATCAGGTAATACACCAACTTATATTCTTGTCTTCATGAAAGAAAGGAATCTATATGTGTTAAACATGCTTGTATTATCTTTAACCACCTTTAACTTGTTAACAATATTAACTATATGTGTTAAACATGCTTGTATTATCTTTAAACACCTTTAACCTATTAACAATATTAACTATATGTGTTAAACATGCTTGTATTATCTTTAAACACCTTTAAGTTGTTAACAATATTAACTATTTGTGTTAAACATGCTTGTATTATCATTAAACACCTTTAACTTGTTAACAATATTAACTATATGTGTTAAACATGCTTGCATTATCTTTAAACACCTTTAACTTGTTAACAATATTAACTATATGTATTAAACATACTTGTATTATCATTAAACACCTTTAATGTATTAACAATATTAACTATATGTGTTAAACATGCTTGCATTATCATTAAACACCTTTAACTTGTTAACAAAAACATATATTTCATAAATAAGTAAATATAAATTATATATATGAATGAGGTAGATCCCCACGACTTGATCAATTGAAAAGTAGCTCGCCTGCAGAAAAAGTGTGAGCACCCCTGCTTTAAGTGATGTCCGACTTCAATGATTATCTCTCAATATACCATAATTTATGTCCCCACATGACCATTGCTGGAGAAAAACTATACATAAACACATTTACGCACTACTGGGAATTGAATCACCTCAACAGTGCACAAAACAGGTTATTTTTTGGCACATTTAAAAATCAATGAACCCGCATCAGCATTTTAACATATCTTATGTGGTAGTGTCAAAATTAAAATTGCAAAAAACATATTAAACGTGAAAAAATAAAGAAATAAAATATTTCAACTCACAATTTGTAGCACCCATTCGACGTCGTATAAGCTAGTGGTACCGCTCGTAGTCGGCTGATTCGAGTGGAAATGGCGGGCATTTCCCCATTTTATCGCCGACATCGTCTCACAAGATGTAGTTTCTCTTTAAATATCCTTCTTGAAAATGGCCTTGCAAATATGCCACCTAATCAATGTTTTGTTCTCCTTCTTTGTGGGTCAACACTTCCTGCTTCCTGCTAAGTTACAACTTGTGATTGGATACTGACTTTGGAATGACAAGTGAGTATCCAATCACAGTCTTGTTAACATCAGGCTACCTAGTTCGGCTACTGTCAACAACTTGTGATCTGATTGGCTATCGCAACCGTCTATCAACTCTATGTGTTCTCAAATTCACGGTGAGTATCCAATGACATGTCACGTTCAACGTAAGGCCAGCTAGAAGGCCTCACTGACAACAACTCGTGATCTGATTGTCAACTTGTGGGGAACCACAAATAAACTCTTGTTTAGGGCCACATAAAGCCTGGATTAGTAAATGTATACTTTGATGGAGACACGTTATTAATACTGTGCTCCACCGTTGATGTTTTGTAGTAATCGGAATGAAACTGTGTTTCTTCTTCACAAAAATACTGAAAGTATTAAACAAAAAATTAAAGATTAAAAATTAAAAATTTTAAATTTTAAATTTTAAATTTTAAATTTTAAATTTTAAATTTTAAATTTTAAATTTTAAATTTTAAATATAAATTAAAATAAAATACAATTAAATTAAATTAAATTAAATTACATTTAATTTAATTAAATTTAATTAAATTTAATTAAATTTAATTACATTTAATTACATTTAATTACATTTAATTAAATTTAATTACATTTAATTACATTTAATTTAAGTTAGGTTAATAAAATAAAATAAAATAAAACAAAATAAAATAAAATAAAATAAAATAAAATAAAATTAGATTACAAAATAGAGTATGGTAGAATAGTGTAGAGTAGAAAAGAGTAAAGTAAAGTAAAAAAAAAAAAAGCGAATTAAAGAAAGTAAAATACTATAAAAAATTTGAGTTGACTAAAATTAAATTAAAAATAATAAAATTAAAAAATTAAAAAATTAAAAAATTAAAAAATTAAAAAATTAAAAAATTAAAATTAAAATTAAAATTAAAATTAAAATTAAAATTAAAATTAAAATTAAAATTAAAATTAAAATAAATACGTAATAAATACGTAATAAATATGTAATAAATACGTAATAAATAATAAATAATAAATAATAAATAATACATAATAAATTAAAATAAATTGCAAAAATAAAAAAAATAATAAATAATAAATAATAAATATGTTGCATTAAACTACAATTAAAAGTACAATAGATAATAAATAATAACTATGTTGCATTAAATTACAATTACAAGCACAATGTATCCAAAAAGTTACTCAACTAGATGTAATGGAGTAAATGTAGCACGTTAAAACCGTCCTCTGCCGCTCTTGTCATGTTGTGTGTTTGTGTGTTGGCACTGACAAAAGTGTGTTTCCGATCACGCATGCAACTGTGTGACATCCCAGAATAACCGAATCTTTCATGATCTTTAACTAGTTGCACAAAGCCGGTTTGTTTGCGTCAATGCTGACATAGGGCGCATGCCCGGGCATGTACCTGACTGAAGCTCCGCCCTCTTTGCATCCCCCCACCCCCAAGTTGAGTGGGAACTATAAAGGGGGGGGGGGGTTTATTTCCAGCTGATTAGGCGACCTTCGACCTTGCGGCAACTACCCCCACCCCTTCCCAGCTGGGCAAAGAGCAGAAAGACAATGCAAGAGGGGGTCAAGGGTTGTGACGGCGGGGGTGTCAGAAGTCTTTTGGGATGCTAATGCTATGCAGCCCTGTCACATGGAGGGGGTAAAAGAGCTCGCTTGTGTTTACACTCCGGGCTTCAAGCGGCACAATTACAGTTTTTCAAGCGCTCCAGGTTGTATGCAGAGTCGTGTAAATCCAGTTTTGGTCAGCGCGGTGAAAAGATTGAGGCCTTAATAGCCATGGTAGCCCAACAAGTGCTACGTTACATTGTGGAGATGTTTATTCTTGAAAACAACGTGGATGTCGGTGGTTTGCTGTCTCACAAGTGTTCCACACATGCTTCATGTGATCACACACTATCGCTCGAAAAGGTCAAGACACTTAAACTTCCTCAACGCCAATCACGCTGCGTCGCAGGTGCTCCTTCACCCACTGATAAAAAAACAACACATTTTTTAAATATAGAAATGTAAATACATTCACCTAATGAATTTTGCAGATAGAGGATGTGGAAGTGCGCAGTTAAAGCACCCGATGGACAAACGCTGGACACCTGCAGCAGTCATTGGTGTGCAAAGTGCAGCGTGTAAATTGTCACTTTTGTTTAAAAACATAGTCATGCAAGTAAAATTGGGGATCTGAGCCGAGGATGTCGTTGTGGCTTGTGCAGCCCTTTGAGACATTTGTGATTAAGGGCTATGTAAGTAAACTTTGATTACATTTAATTAAATGTAATTAAATTTAATTAAATTTAATTACATTTAATTTAAGTTAAGTTAATAAAATAAAATAAAATAAAATAAAAATAAAATAAAATAAAATAAAATAAAATAAAATAAAATAAAATTAGATTACAAAATAGAGTAGGGTAGAATAGTGTAGAGTAGAAAATAGTAAAGTAAAGTAAAAAAAAATTAAAGAATTAAAAAAATTTGAGTTGACTAAAATAAAATAAGAAATAAAAAAAAATAAAAAAAATAGAGTAGAGTAGTGTAGAGTAATGTAGAGTAAGTTAAGTAAAGTAAAATAAAAAACTAGAGTACACTAAAATTAAATTAAATTAAATTAAAAAATAAAGTAGAGTAGTGTAAAGTAAATTAAAATAGAATAATGTAAAGTAAAGCAAAGTAAGTTAAAAAAAACTAGAGTAGACTAAAATAAAATAAAATAAAATAAAACATGTATACAGTTTTTAAAAGAAAGACATAATAAAAATAAATAATAACAAATAATGTATATTATGAATATGAATACAATAAAAATAAATAATTTAAAGTAAAAAAATAAGTAAAAATCTATACTTTTAAAAAATTGAGTATAAAAGAAAAAAGAAAAATAAATAAAAAATTCACCATAAATAAAAATAAACAGTCTCCTTTGTGCATTATGTATTATCAATAATTGTGTATCACTTTTGTGCAATCAGAGCATACATGTAAATGTGCAGGGTTGAAATGAGCAGTTGTTTACTATACTATTTGTTTTTTTGCCAAATGAATAATGTCCTGAATCCTCTCAAGTACTGTACTTTGGATTCTTACATGTTTGTGAGTGCAGTTTGGACACTCTGCACCAAGACATTTTGTCACATGTGCAGCAGGCGTGCGCAGCTGACTAGTGAGGTGATTCCCTGCACTTTGACCAAACAAGGTCATCGTGACAGTCGTTTATGACGCTGCGAGCAATATTATCATCCTATCCACCTGTGGCTTTTTCTTGCAGCGAGCGTCAACCGTGCCTGATAAAGAGCCTTGTATGGCAAAGTGATGCTTTGAGCAACTTGTCAGTCAGAGAAACCTGACACCAGAGGCTGACTCATTGTTGCTTTACTCCTGCTGCATGTGTCAAAGCCAAGCGGGGGGAGGGGAGGAGAAGGGCCGCATGTGATGAGCAGTGTTTGTTGTGGGTGAGGCAGCAAAGTAGCACATGGAGGAAATGAACTGTTAAAATGCAAATCAAGGAGGTCTGCATGATGTCATCTTGCAGGCCTAAAGTAAAGAGACGGTAGTGAACGTAACACAACAGTGTGAGTAAACACAAGTAAAGTGTGTCCCCAAAGCCACTCTGGAAAAAAAGAGGGTCTGAATGGAGGCATCAGTGTGAGACATGGCAGCTGTGTATCAGGGAGCATGTCAGCACTTGTTTTGGAGGATGGACAGGACAGGAAGCCCATTCAAATACCCTACCACAATAAAAGCATTTATTTTGGGAGACTGTCATCAAGAAACATATTACAGAAATACATATTTTCTAAACTATAGCTCAAATGCTAAGATGATGTTTTTTTGTTTTGTTCAAAATGTATCAAATAGCTAAACCCTAAATTATTTCCACAGAGGGCAAATCAAAGAATGACTGGCCACGTTAATATTTTTCTTTAATATTTCCGCATTTTTATGTACATTGAGACAGTAGCATTATAATATGTATTTATGTATTCATTCACTTATTTGTATTGTATTTATTTGTGTTACTAATGTGTAAGAAATGGAAAAGGGATATGATTGAACTTTGCTTCCTCTTACTCCTTTTCGGACATCCATCCATTTCCTACCGCTTGTCCCTTTTGGGGCCGCGGGGGGTGCTGGAGCCTATCTCAGCTGCATTCGGGCGGAAGCCTGGGTACACCCTGGACAAGTCGCCACATCATCGCAGGGCCTACACAGACAGACAGACAACATTCACACTCACATTCACACACTAGGGCCAATTTAGTGTTGTCAATCAACCTATCCCCAGGTGCATGTTTTTGGAGGTGGGAGGAAGCCGGAGTACCAGGAGGGAACCCACGCAGTCACGGGGAGAACATGCAAACTCCACACAGAAAGATCCCGAGCTTGAACTCAGGACTATTTAGGACCTTCGTATTGTGAGGCACATGCACTAACCCCTGTACCACCGTGCTGCTCTGGCCAGGTTAATATTTTTCTTTAACATTTCCGCTTTTTTATGTACATCGAGACAGTGGCATTATAATATCTATTTATGTATTCATTCACTTGTTTATGTATTGTATTTATTTGTGTTACTAATGTGTAAGAAATTGATGTGAAAATGGAAAAGGGATATGATTGAATCAACTTTGCTTCCTCTTACTCAGGGCCGGCCCGTGGCATAGGCCGTATAGGCAAATGCTAAGGGCGCCGTCCATCAGGGGGGCGCCACGCCAGTGCCACAAATGTTGGAGAAAAAAAAAAAAAAAGTTGGTACTATTATTTCTAAATACAAAAAATAATCCCACGTTAATTAAAATGCAAAGTTTTAAATAGAAATATTATTTGTTACAACATTACGCCCCCCCCCTCCCTTCCCGTATCATGACTCTTTTTGGACGTCACCACATCAAAAAATCAACACAAGATGTCAAAACGGCCAAAACTGTCAGGTGCCCAGGGAAGAAAAAAGAGAAAAGAAGAGGAGGAGAAACGAGAAAAAGACAAGAGGTAGCAGGTAGGTAACGTTAGCCTACATGAAATTATTTGTCTGTTAACAGAATGTGATAGTAACCTGGCTTTTTAGCATTAAGCTAATGTTACATGATTCGGCAATTGCTAATCAATAAATAGCTAGTTCTGTTTTAACGTCGGGTTAATATTGTGGAGGGGGCTAAATTGTTATGGAAAATAATAATGTAACGTTAGGTAATTACAGTACTCCCACCTTACATTCCTCAGGGACATTTGTATTAGATCTTTTAAGCAGGTGTTTTTGTTTACATTGTTATTGCCTTCTGGTTAGCTAATGTTTGCCCTGCAGGTAATAGTCACTTTTCCACCCCTTTATATATTAGGTATAGTTGTAAGCCTAGTTGTTAAAGTGCACATCATTAATGTAAATTAAGCAATATGTGTGTAAAAAATATTGTATTTCATATATTCATTTTTTATTTTTTGCATTCATTTATTTATTCATATTTTTTTTTTATCTTGTTAACTATTCTGATTGTTAATTTGCTTTCTTTAAGTAAAAAAAAAGGTCAAAGACAAAGCTATTCGGTTTCTTGTGAGTATATACACTTCACTGCCGATGTGGGGGGGCGCCACCTAAAATCTTGCCTAGGGCGCCAGATTGGTTAGGGCCGGGCCTGCTCTTACTCCTTTTCGGACATGTTGTAATGAGTAATTGGAAATATGTGATGCCATATTGTAATTGTAATGTTCGAAATGGATCAAAACCACAACCATAACTATATTTCATATTATTAATCAGTTATAAATGGACAATACCCCACCACAATTTGTATTTGTATTAACTATCACTCACGATTATCATGTATAGGTAAACAAACTGAATTTATCCAAGGCACTTTGTTGTAGTAATTACAATAGAAAATAATAATATAAGATAATATAATTCAATATAAACTAGAAAGTAATTTATTTGTTTTGCGCATGAAACTATCGATTCAGTTTGGACTCTTCCTTTGAAAGTCCAAACCGGATGTGAACATGACTTTTCCGGTCGTTTAGGAAGCTATATAAAGCACTCTGCCCTCTTTTCGGCAGAGAAAACAAGTAGAAAGCGCGGATTCATCTCGCGGTTTAAGATAATATGGCGTAAGCGTCGGTAGCTAGCTAGCGCAGATGGACTAATTTGGGAATAACAAGCCAGGAAACAGTCGTCGAGACAATCTTAGCGGGGACATTTGACGTGAAATGACACTTTTGGTCGACCGCTTGACACTTTTCGGCACATTGGAGCGCCTCTGATGTCCACCGGTTGCCGCCGTTCTCCATCGGGCAGAAGCACTCAGCACTCATCCCAACACGCTCGCAGTAAGTCACGTCAAAATGAATATATGCTATTATAATTCTAGTGAATCGTTTAAAATGGTAATTATTATGCTACCTAACACTCAATTTTATTTTTTTTATTTTTTTTTGCTTTAGCGTGCATGTATTTTCACCTCCAGCCAAGATAAACGCTTGTTTTTACTCTTAATAATCACCGAAAGATTATGTTAACTCGACTAAAATTAAAATCTTAATAAAATAGTCCATGCGCCCTGCTTGGGGGTTTGTTTACAAACACGAGAGTGACGTCTTCGAGGGCTCATTGCTGCCTCCTGGCGGCCAACGGTAGAATTTGGGTCAGCATGGAAGAAATATATATATTTTTTTTAACCCTTGTGTGGTGTTCGGGTCTGTGGGACCCGTTTTCATTTTTTTATCAAAAGAAAAATGACACAAATAATTAATTTTTCAAACTGAGACTCACTGACTTTGGCTCATTTTCTGTGAAGAACATATATCAGAATACATATTTAATGACCACACCCCATACATTTCTATTACATATAAGATGTCCGGGTCCACTGGACCCGGGGCTAATAGAAGTGTGGAAATTGATGTTCTGTGTACCACATGCAGCCACACACACACACACACACACACACACACACACACACACACACAGCAGGCCTAGACAGGAGGAGGACAGAGTGTAGGTACACAGAACATAAGAGGGTCAAATGTGCGAGAAAATGAGAGCAGACAGTGTTGCAACCTTGTGTGGGAACCGCAGGTGCAGAAACACAAAAGAAGAATCCCCGTGGGTTGCAGAAACTGGCAGAGAATTTTTACGTGCAACGTTCATATTGTTGTTACTCAGCCAGCGTTTGTGGGTCTGATGGACCCGTTGCATTTTGTGGCTTTTAATGCCTCACAATCAAACACTTATGTTAAAATACTGAACATATGTTTATTGGAATAAGGTAAACATATGTTCAGTATTTTAACATAAAACACTTATGTTAAAATACTGAACATATGTTTATTGAAATAAGGTAAACATATGTTCAGTATTTTAACATAAAACACTTATGTTAAAATACTGAACATATGTTTATTGGAATAAGGTAAACATCTGTTCAGTATTTTAACATAAAAGTGTTTGATTGTGAGGCATTAAAAGCCACAAAATGCAACGGGTTGATCAGACCCACAAACGCTGGCTGAGTACCAACAATATGAACATTACACAAGGGTTAATCAATCTTTTGTATCACATTGTTCTTAAAATGTTTGATGTCTAAAATATCCGTGTGTATATTTGCATTATCAAAACAATACTATTCTTGACTTAATGTAAATGTTGGCTGAAATTCAGTGTGTGTTATTGGCATTTGACCCCTTATCAGTGCTGGTGACATTGTCAGTGATACGTATGTGTTTGTGCATATCCAGGGTCTTCCAGGTTTTTCCACTGAGATGGCGCGTGCAGAGACCATGGAGAGTGTCTGCGAAGCTGCCGCAGGCGCTGCCGGCGGCCCTTTGCCACAATACCAGCACGGCTCCTGTCACCGAGTGGAGCTCCCTGGCTCCATCCCTGCTTGGTCAAGCATGCACCACCTTGGCAGTCCCGGCGGCCCTGCACCTCAGACGTCATCGGAGCAGCCAGTGAGCAGAGCCGCGCAGTCTGGTAAGATGAAGTGTTTTTTTTTTTGTTTTTTTTAACCCATCACACCTGAAATGTTAGTCCTCATGTGATGTGTGAGTCACAGGCAGAACAAAAGAGGTGCATTGACATCTCACCGACCAATCAGAACGCGTCTTTGTTGCCCCAGGTAGACAAGGTGATGCTACTTTGGTTAAATCTGGTTAGTGCTTAGAATCACCTTTTAACCTACTCAGTGGCCTAGTGGTTAGAGTGTCCGCCCTGAGATCGGTAGGTTGTGAGTTCAAACCCCGGCGGAGTCATACCAAAGACTATAAAAATGGGAGCCATTACCTCCCTGCTTGGCACTCAGCATCAAGGGTTGGAATTGGGGGTTAAATCACCAAAAATGATTCCCGGGCGCGGCACCGCTGCTGCCCACTGCTCCCCTCACCTCCCAGGGGGTGAACAAGGGGATGGGTCAAATGCAGAGGACAAATTTTGGCACACCTAGTGTGTGGTACTTTAACTTTTAGGAATTTGATTTGGTAGACTGCTCTCTTTGTTCAGTGCAAACAAATATTAACGATGAAGTGAAAATATAACAGGCTAATAAATGATAGAGCAAAAATATTCTCATCTCCGCTGCGCACTGTGCAGACATTTTAATCGAAGAGGTCATCTCGGTTTTCTTGGTGTGGTTTTGTTGACCGGAGCGTTAATGCATAAAGCATGGAGAAATCCCCAAAAATGTAAAAGTAAAAATACGCATTTTGAGTCGCAGACGCAGTCTCTCTCCTGCATGTTTGCATGGGCGAGAGCACTGGAAAAAAAAAAAAATTCTAATAATTCAGATCACCGTCCGATCAGACTTTATTTGTGAAGTGAATTATATTTATATAGCGCTTTTCTCTAGTGACTCAAAGCGCTTTACATTTGTATCTGTGTCACGTTCCAACTGTGTGTGTGCTGCATTTCGGCCAATTTGGTAAAAGTTACGCTTCTGTTAGTCCTCCTAATGCAATGAGGAGGAGCCGACAGTTTGATGCTGGAATGCAGCGGTGGGCGGGAGGTCGCCTTGATGACGTGGGATGACGTCAAAAAGTGCTCCGACCGGTTTGGGCAGCAAAGTGTGGCGATAAAAACAACACGTGCTTTCAATTTTTTTGGTGTTTGGTGTTTGATTTTTTTTTTTTTTTTTTTTAACAGTACAAAAAAATATATTTACAAAAGTATTAGCAAGGGGGAGAAAAAAAATATGACTACAAAAGACAATAACTGTTTTTTTCACAGTTAATTTATTGCTATTTTATTTTTGTAAATGTAATATTTTTAAATGTATTTATTTTTGCCAGCCCTTAGCAGCATAAGGCTAAATAACGTGACAAACTCTTATTCAAGCAAGCATATGTCATCAAATAAAATTTACTTATTGAACGCTTTGCACTTACATTTTTTTATGGTGCTTGTTTTTGTTGACTGTATTCAAAATATATTAAAGAATCAGCAGAGCAGAAAAAACATTTTGATATGACTATAAAAGACAGCCAATGTTTTTTTTTCAGTTAATTGCTTTTTTATTTGGTAAAATGTAATAATGTTTCTGCCTGACAGCCTTTAGCGGCATAAGGCTAAATAATGTGACAAGCTCTTATTTAAGCAAGCAAATGTCTTATTAAATGGTGCTTTAAGCTTCTTTGCAGCTTAAAGTTTTTTTGGTGCTTGATTTTTATTTGTTTCTAAATCGTATTAAAAAATATATATATATATATCGGCAAATGAGAAACAAAATATATAATTATAATAATCATATAATGTCCCTTTAGGGGCTCTGTAATGTCGCAGTTAATCTATTGCTTTTTTATTTTTTTTAATTTAATATTATTGTTTTTAAAAATTTTTAAGGCAAAAATAATGTGACAAGCTCTTATTCAAGCAAGCATATGTCATCAAATAAAATTTACTTATTGAACGCTTTGCACTTACATTTTTTTATGGTGCTTGTTTTTGTTGACTGTATTCAAAATATATTAAAGAATCAGCAGAGCAGAAAAAACATTTTGATATGACTATAAAAGACAGCCAATGTTTTTTTTTCAGTTAATTGCTTTTTTATTTGGTAAAATGTAATAATTTTTCTGCCTGACAGCCTTTAGCGGCATAAGGCTAAATAATGTGACAAGCTCTTATTTAAGCAAGCAAATGTCTTATTAAATGGTGCTTTAAGCTTCTTTGCAGCTTAAAGTTTTTTTGGTGCTTGATTTTTATTTGTTTCTAAATCGTATTAAAAAATATATATATATATATATATCGGCAAATGAGAAACAAAATATATAATTATAATAACCATATAATGTCCCTTTAGGGGCTCTGTAATGTCGCAGTTAATTTATTGCTTTTTTATTTTTTTTAATTTAATATTATTGTTTTAAAAAAAATTTAAGGCAAAAATAATGTGACAAGCTCTTATTTAAGCAAGCAAATATAATCAAATAAAATAAAATGTAGTGACAACATTTTGCAGCTTAAAGTTATTTTGGTGCTTGTTTTTTGGTAAAAAATTTTTTTATCAGGAAATGACAAAAAAATATATAATATTACTATAAAAGACAAAAAATGTTTTTTTACAGTTAGTTTATTGCTTTTTTTATTTGGTAAAGTGTCATAAAAAAAAAAAAGCCTAACCACCTATAGTGATGTAAATAAGGCTAAATAATGTGACAAGCTCTTCTTTAAGCAAGAAAATGTCATCAAGTAAAATGTAGTTATTGAACGCTTTGCAGTTTCAAGTCATGATGAATGGAAACGTGAGTAAATATAGTAAAGTTGTAAGAGGAGGAAATATTGAAGCCTCCTCTTCCTCCTCCCTCCCACTGCTGAGGGTCAGCAGGCAGACATGTTCAGACATGTCCTCTACCAGCTGCACTTCCTGCTGCTGCCTCTATGACAAAAATAGTGCCATTAATATTCCTGTTTCAAGATCAAATGCATGATAAAATCAAATAAAACAAATATATAAATGTATAAATAGACATCTAACTGGAAAAAAATAACATATAACAGTTAACCAATAGGAAATAAGAGAGATAAATAAAGTTTTTCCAGCCAATCCGAATGTCCGCTCCGCCCTCCTGCGTCCAATCAGTGCGCAGCGCTTTGCCCCACTTGCCAATCATGGCGAGACAGTGAGCCGTCCCCTAGTTACCTTGGCAACAAGCCAGGCCTTTCCCATGTGTTTGTTGTTTTTCCGCACTCTGTCTAGTCACTTTTTTTTGGGGTGGGGGGTAGATGGCTTCTAATCCTCCCCTGCAAAGCCGCCTGTTGCCAAGGACGACCTTTTTCCGCGGCAACCGGGGACTTGTATTGGCCGTCTATGGCAGGGGTGTCCAAACTTTTGCCGCTGAGGGCCGCACACTTAAAAAAATAAAAGCATGCAGTCGGCCTTTTTTTGATATTTTTCATGTTCAAAAACCAATACAATATATACATTGTTTTACCTTTTAAGGCTCCCCTCAAGTTTGGTACCGGGGTCCCGAAAGGGTCTCAGTCATAAAAATAAGTCCTATAATAAAACAATTTCCCCAAAGTTTAAATCTATAGATCAGGGATTCTCAAACTGTGGTACGTGTACCACTAGTGGTAATTGGGCTCCATCTAGTGGTACGCCAAAGAATGACTTGAATAAAATACAGTATTTTATTCTCCTACATTGAAACTGATTTGTAATGTTAAAGTAGCCAAAAATGATGAATATACTTGTTGAATATACATGTTTTTATAACTTTTTTTAATGACTACTTAGGCCTCCTACGTTACTGTATTTGATGTCGGTCATTGTGGTGGTACTTGGAGAGCCAAGTGTTTACTGAGGTGGTACTCTGTGAAAAATGTTTGAGAACCACTGGTCTAGATTTTTGATCTTTTATGCCGTTTTTTATACATTTTTTAAATGCAATATTTTCACCCAAAACAATTTCAAAGTGTAATATTTGATGTGAAGTACACTAATTTAGCCTTGAATAGGTCAATAATTCATAAAAACATTGATTTTGATTTTTTTTTTTTTTTTTTTTTTTTTTTTTTTAGCAATGAAGGCGTAAAAAAAAAATCCCACAAAATTACATTTTTTTTTTACTTTCAACGCTTAAATCAATAGATCAACTTTAGAGCTATCTGTCGATTTTAAGTTACCGTATTTTTCGGAGTATAAGTCGCACCGGAGTATAAGTCGCACCTGCCGAAAATGCATAATAAAAAAGGAAAAAAACATATATAAGTCGCACTGGAGCCAAATTCTGGATAAAAAACTGCGACTTATAGTCCGAAAAATACGGTACTTGGTAATGTTTTTTGTCGTTTTTTTATGTCCTTTTTGTCATAGAAAACTTTCTTTTTATCTGGCAAATGCACAAAATATGCAATATTTTCCCCAAAACTTATTTTAAAGTTGAAATCTTTAATGTGAAGTAACTAGGGCCTTGAATAGGTTAATAATTCATAACAACATTGATTTTGATTCATTATTTTTTTGTCATTATTTTTTTAGCGTAAAAAAAAATCCCACAAAAATTAATAAATTATACGTTATTTAAAAAAAAAATTACTTTCAACGCTTAAATCTGTAGATCAACTTTAGAGCTATCTGTCGATTTTAAGTTACTTGGTAATGTTTTTTGTCTGTTTTTTTTATGCCCTTTTTGTCATAGAAAACTTTGTTTTTGTCTGGCAAATTCACAAAATATGCAATATTTTCCCCAAAACTTATCTCAAAGTTGAAATCTTTAATGTGAAGTAACTGGAGCCTTGAACAGGTCAATAATTCATAACAACATTGATTTTGATTCATTATTTTTTTGTCATTATTTTTTTAGCGTTAAAAAAATCCCACAAAAATTAATAAATTATACGTTATTTAAAAAAAAAAAATTACTTTCAACGCTTAAATCTCTAGATCAACTTTAGAGCTATCTGTTGATTTTAAATGATTTGGTAATGTTTTTTGTCTGTTTTTTTATGCCCTTTTTGTCATAGAAAACTTTGTTTTTATCTGGCAAATGCACAAAATATGCAATAATATCCCCAAAACTTATTTCAAAGTTGAAATCTTTAATGTGAAGTAACTAGAGCCTTGAACAGGTCAATAATTCATAACAACATTGATTTTGATTCATTATTTTTTTGTCATTATTTTTTTAGCGTTAAAAAAATCCCACAAAAATTAATAAATTATACGTTATTTAAAAAAAATGTTTACTTTCAACGCTTAAATCTCTAGATCAACTTTAGAGCTATCTGTCGATTTTAAGTTACTTGTAATGTTTTTTGTCTGTTTTTTTATGCCCTTTTTGTCATAGAAAACTTTGTTTTTATCTGGCAAATGCACAAAATATGCAATATTTTCCCCAAAACTTATTTCAAAGTTGAAATCTTTAATGTGAAGTAACTGGGGCCTTGAATAGGTCAATAATTCATAACAACATGGATTTTGATTCATTATTTTTTTGTCATTATTTTTTTAGCGTAAAAAAAAATCTCACAAAAATTAATAAATTATACGTTATTTTTTTTTAAACATTTTGCAATGACAGCGTAAAAAAAATTCCCACAAAAATTAATAAGTTATACGTTATTTTAAATTTTCTTTTACTTTCAACGCTTAAATCTCTAGATCAACTTTAGAGCTATTTGTCGATTTTAAGTTACTTGGTAATGTTTTTTGGCTGTTTTTTTATGCCCTTTTTGTCATAGAAAACTTTGTTTTTATCTGGCAAATGCACAAAATATGCAATATTTTCCCCAAAACTTATTTCAAATTTGAAATCTTTAATGTGAAGTAACTTGGGCCTTGAATAGGTAAATAATTCATAACAACATTGATTTTGATTCATTATTGTTTTTTTTTGCAATGACAGCGTAAAAAAAATCCCACAAAAATTAATAAGTTATACGTTATTTTAAAAATGTTTTTACTTTCAACGCTTAAATTTCTAGATCAACTTTAGAGCTATCTGTCGATTTTAAGTTACTTGTAATGTTTTTTGTCTGTTTTTTTTATGCCCTTTTTGTCATAGAAAACTTTGTTTTTATCTGGCAAATGCACAAAATATGCAATATTTTCCCCAAAACTTATTTCAAAGTTGAAATCTTTAATGTAAAGTAACTGGGGCCTTGAATAGGTCAATAATTCATAACAACATGGATTTTGATTCATTATTTTTTTGTCATTATTTTTTTAGCGTAAAAAAAAATCCCACAAAAATTAATAAATTATATGTTATTTTTTAAAAACATTTTGAAATGACAGCGTAAAAAAAATTCCCACAAAAATTAATAAGTTATACGTTATTTTTAAATGTTCTTTTACTTTCAACGCTTAACTCTCCAGATCAACTTTAGAGCTATCTGTCGATTTTGAATTACTTGGTAATGTTTTTTGTCTGTTTTTTTATGCCCTTTTTGTCATAGAAAACTTTGTTTTTATCTGGCAAATGCACAAAATATGCAATATTTTCCCCAAAACTTATTTCAAAGTTGAAATCTTTAATGTGAAGTAACTTGGGCCTTGAATAGGTCAATAATTCATAACAACATTGATTTTGATTCATTATTTTTATTTTTTTTGCAATGACAGCGTAAAAAAAATCCCACAAAAATTAATAAGTTATTTGTTATTTTAAATTTTTTTTTACTTTCAACGCTTAAATTTCTAGATCAACTTTAGAGCTATCTGTCGATTTTAAGTTGCTTGTAATGTTTTTTGTCTGGTTATTTTTATGCCCTTTTTGTCATAGAAAACTTTGTTTTTGTCTGGCAAATGCACAAAATATGCAATATTTTCCCCAAAACTTATCTCAAAGTTGAAATCTTTAATGTGAAGTAACTGGAGCCTTGAACAGGTCAATAATTCATAACAACATTGATTTTGATTCATTATCGTTTTTTGAGCAATGTCAGTTTAAAAGAAAAAAAAAGAAGTCTGTTATTAGAGTCAACATTGAAACTTTTTCTCGTTACCTGTCACCTGTTTGCTCTTTTATTGCACTTTATTATTATTTTTAATTAGTATTTTGTGCCGCGGGCCGTTCAAAAATGAGCTGCGAGCCGCACTTTGGACACCTCTGGTCTATGGCGGACTCGAGGGAGAAAATAACCTGTAGTCACATGACCACTCTTTTTAATAGTGATGCTGAGGCTCGCCAACACACACACACACACACACACACACACACACACACACACACACACACAATTAAGTACACTTATTAAGAAGATTAAGTGATTACTCCCCATAGAGGAAAATAAGTGTGTGTTCATTCCGCTAGTTGTGTCTCTACTCACTCTTCGGATCACTTCCTGGTTCGTGACCCTCTGTTCGTTGGTCCTCGCAGACGAACGGCGGCCTCTCCGTGCGTTATGCAGATACAGACGCCTGCCGGACCTGCTGCCTCGGGGCGAGCACGAGTTTGGGGATCTGCTGCCGGCGCCTCAGCTGGACGTGATCTCTGTGGGCGAGCACCTGAGGACCATCGGAGACGACTTCAACGCCTCAGTGCTACGAGCGGTAAGGTTGTGTTCTGGACTGTGTGTGTGACATCATTGCATGGATGACAATGAAAGATATCTTTCTTAAATCCTGAATCGGCCAATCAATACACTGCACTGTCGACTGTAGCTCTGTCCCTTTATTGATTTATTGATTTACGTGGACCCCAACTTAAACAAGTGGAAAAACTTATTCGGGTGTTGCCATTTAGTGGTCAATTGTACGGAATATGTACTGTACTGTGCAATCTACCGTATTTTCCGCACCATAAGCCGCCCTGGGTTATAAGCCGCGCCTTCAATGAACGGCATATTTCAAAACTTTGTCCACCTATAAGCCGCCCCGTGTTATAAGCCGCATCTAACTGCGCTAAAGGAATGTCAAAAAAACAGTCAGATAGGTCAGTCAAACTTTAATAATATATTAAAAACCAGCGTGATGTGGGCGCGCATGGAGTCGTATATCAACATGGACGGAGCTGCGTGAAAAAAGCCACCCGGCCTCTTCGCGTAAACTTACCTTAACCACTCGCTCATCTTTTCTTCATCCATCCATCCTTTCGAGTTAGCTTTTATGATGACGCCGGCTGGAAAGGTCTCTTTTGGCAAGGTCTTCCTTTTGAATATCACCATGGGTGGAAGTTTCTGGCCATTAGCATGGCAAGCTAGAACCACAGTGAAGGATGCCTTCTCATTCCCTGTGGTGCGAATATTCACCGTACGTGCTCCCGTTGTATCCACAGTGCGGTTCACAGGAATATCAAAAGTCAGTGGAACCTCGTCCATGTTGATAATGTTCTCTGGCCGGATCTTTTTTTCAGCTATCTTGTTTTTACAATATGCACGGAAAGTAGCCAGCTTTTCTTGAAAGTCTTTAGGCAGTTGCTGTGAAATAGTAGTCCGTGTGCGGATGGAGAGATTGCGTCTTTTCATGAACCGGAAACCTGTCGTTTAGTAGGAGCCTTTTTGTGGTCTTTACAGATGTAAACACACAAAGGAAATGAAACGTAATATCCGCGCGCTTCTTCTTCTTCTACGCGGGCGGGTGGTTGCTTACAGTAGAAGAAGAAGCGCTTCCTGTTCTATGGGGGCGGGTGCTTACCTTGGCGGTTGCTTGCGTAGAAGAAGAAGCACTTCCTCTTCTACGGGGAAAAAAGTTGGCGGCTGTTTACCGTAGTTGCGAGACCGAAACTTTATGAAAATGAATCTTAATATTAATCCATATATAAAGCGCACCGGGTTATAAGCCGCACTGTCAGCTTTTGAGTAAATTTGTGGTTTTTAGGTGCGGCTAATAGTGCGGAAAATACGGTACTAATAAAAGTTTCAATCAATCAATCAAAGCCATTATCCTAAAAAAATGAGTTTTCCCTTCAAAATGTGCCACAGCCGACTTTTACTCACCAGTAAATAACTTATAAATAGGGATGTCCGATAATATATTATCGGCCGATAAATGCGTTAAAATGTAGTATCGGAAATTATCGGTATCGGTTTTTTTTTATTATTGGTATCGTTTTTTAAATTTTTTAATTTTTTTAAATTTTTTTATTAAATCAACATAAAAAACACAAGATACACTTACAATTAGTGCACCAACCCAAAAAAACCTCCCTCCCCCATTTACACTCATTCACACAAAAGGGTTGTTTCTTTCTGTTATTAATATTGTGGTTCCTACATTATATATCAATATATATCAATACAGTCTGCAAGGGATACAGTCCGTAAGCACACATGATTGTGCGTGCTGCTGGTCCACTAATAGTACTAACCTTTAACAGTTAATTTTACTCATTTTCATTCATTACTAGTTTCTACGTAACTGTTTTTATATTGTTTTACTTTCTTTTTTATTCAAGAAAATGTTTTTACCCTATTTTCCGCACTATAAGGCGCACCTAAAAACCACAAATTTACTCAAAAGCTGACAGTGCGGCTTATAACCCGGTGCGCTTTATATATGGATTAATATTAAGATTCATTTTCATAAAGTTTAGGTCTCGCAACTACGGTAAACAGCCGCCATCTTTTTTCCCCGTAGAAGAGGAAGCGCTTCTTCTTCTACACAAGCAACCGCCAAGGTAAGCACCCGCCCCCATAGAAGAGGAAGCGCTTCTTCTTCTACTGTAAGCAACCACCCGCCCCCGTAGAAGAAGAAGAAGCGCGCGGATATTACGTTTCATTTCCTTTGTGTGTTTACATCTGTAAAGACCACAAAATGGCTCCTACTAAGCGACAGGTTTCCGGTTCATGAAAAGACGCAATCTCTCCATCCGCACACGGACTACTATTTCACAGCAACTGCCTAAAGACTTTCAAGAAAAGCTGGCTACTTTCCGTGCATATTGTAAAAACAAGATAGCTGAAAAAAAGATCCGGCCAGAGAACATTATCAACATGGACGAGGTTCCACTGATTTTTGATATTCCTGTGAACCGCACTGTGGATACAACGGGAGCACGTACGGTGAATATTCGCACCACAGGGAATGAGAAGTCATCCTTCACTGTGGTTCTAGCTTGCCATGCTAATGGCCAGAAACTTCCACCCATGGTGATATTCAAAAGGCAGACCTTGCCAAAAGAGACCTTTCCAGCCGGCGTCATCATAAAAGCTAACTCGAAGGGATGGATGGATGAAGAAAAGATGAGCGAGTGGTTAAGGTAAGTTTACGCGAAGAGGCCGGGTGGCTTTTTTCACGCAGCTCCGTCCATGTTGATATACGACTCCATGCGCGCCCACATCACGCTGGTTTTTAATATATTATTAAAGTTTGACTGACCTATCTGACTGTTTTTTTGACATTCCTTTAGCGCAGTTAGATGCGGCTTATAACACGGGGCGGCTTATAGGTGGACAAAGTTTTGAAATATGCCGTTCATTGAAGGCGCGGTTTATAACCCAGGGCGGCTTATGGTGCGGAAAATACGGTAGTACTAACCTTTAACAGTTAATTTTACTCATTTTCATTCATTACTAGTTTCTACGTAACTGTTTTTATATTGTTTTACTTTCTTTTTTATTCAAGAAAATGTTTTTAATTTATTTATCTTATTTTCTTTTATTAATTTTTTTTTAAAGTACCTTATATTCACCATACCTGGTTGTCCAAATTAGGCATAATAACGTGTTAATTCCACGACTGTATATATCGGTTGATATCGGTATCGGTTGATATCGGTAATTAAAGAGCTGGACAATATCGGATATCGGATATTGGCAAAAAGCCATTATCGGACATCCCTAGCTAATACTTTAATATTCCGGTCACAAAATGTAAATGGAGTATTGTTTTCGGTTTTTGGGTGTTTTTTTTAGAGTGATTTAGAGTCCGAATGGATTACTCTCATTAGCAGCATTGCTAGCCACCTAGCACATGCCAATTTATTACAAATTAGAATGCAAAAAATAAATACAAATGTGTTCTTGTCCCTCATAAGGATTATGAATGACAGGCAAAATCCACCCTATCCCCCAAAAAAAGTGTAGTTCCTCTTTAACTGATCGGCTGATGACCTACCGATCTTTACTGCAACTGTGTCGTTTATCCACAGTGTGAAGCCGCTTCTAAAATACTAATCCTCACCACCAGGGTGGAAAATAAACAAACTTTCTTCCAAGTACCCTTATCTCTGGATTTATTCAAGACATTTTTTTAATTTATTTATCTTATTTTATTAATTTTTTTAAAAATTATTTTATCTCCACCATACCTGGTTGTTCAAATTACCGTATTTTCCGCACCATAAGCCGCCCTGGGTTATAAGCCGCGCCTTCAATGAACGGCATATTTCAAAACTTTGTCCACCTATAAGCCGCCCCGTGTTATAAGCCGCATCTAACTGCGCTAAAGGAATGTCAAAAAAACAGTCAGATAGGTCAGTCAAACTTTAATAATATATTAAAAACCAGCGTGATGTGGGCGCGCATGGAGTCGTATATCAACATGGACGGAGCTGCGTGAAAAAAGCCACCCGGCCTCTTCGCGTAAACTTACCTTAACCACTCGCTCATCTTTTCTTCATCCATCCATCCCTTCGAGTTAGCTTTTATGATGACGCCGGCTGGAAAGGTCTCTTTTGGCAAGGTCTTCCTTTTGAATATCACCATGGGTGGAAGTTTCTGGCCATTAGCATGGCAAGCTAGAACCACAGTGAAGGATGACTTCTCATTCCCTGTGGTGCGAATATTCACCGTACGTGCTCCCGTTGTATCCACAGTGCGGTTCACAGGAATATCAAAAGTCAGTGGAACCTCGTCCATGTTGATAATGTTCTCTGGCCGGATCTTTTTTTCAGCAATCTTGTTTTTACAATATGCACGGAAAGTAGCCAGCTTTTCTTGAAAGTCTTTAGGCGGTTGCTGTGAAATAGTAGTCCGTGTGCGGATGGAGAGATTGCGTCTTTTCATGAACCGGAAACCTGTCGCTTAGTAGGAGCCATTTTGTGGTCTTTACAGATGTAAACACACAAAGGAAATGAAACGTAATATCCGCGCGCTTCTTCTTCTTCTACGGGGGCGGGTGGTTGCTTACAGTAGAAGAAGAAGCGCTTCCTGTTCTATGGGGGCGGGTGCTTACCTTGGCGGTTGCTTGCGTAGAAGAAGAAGCGCTTCCTCTTCTACCGGGAAAAAAGATGGCGGCTGTTTACCGTAGTTGCGAGACCGAAACTTTATGAAAATGAATCTTAATATTAATCCATATATAAAGCGCACCGGGTTATAAGCCGCACTGTCAGCTTTTGAGTAAATTTGTGGTTTTTAGGTGCGGCTAATAGTGCGGAAAATACGGTAGGCATAATAATGTGTTAATTCCATGACTGCATATATCTGTTGATATCGGTATCGGTTGATATCGGTATCGGTAATTAAAGAGTTGGACAATATCGGATATCGGCAAAAAGCCATTATCGGACATCCCTACTTAAAAACGCGGCCGCCATTTTGTCTGAGCTGAACTTATGATGATGATGATGATTATTATTATTATTATAATTATAATTATTATCTCCTCTGCTGTCTTTGCACTACTTTCTTATCTCCCTGCTTCCCCTCCCCTCCTTGCACTGGATCGCGTGAGGACTTGGCTGCAGGACCTCCCCCCCCCCCCCCCCCCCCCTTCTTTCCTCACACACACACACACACACACGCACACAAACACACACACTTTAGGCACAAAAACAAAGATGACGTCATCTGGCTGTCATCAGACATGCAGTGTGTGTGTGTGTGTGTGTGTGTGTGTGTGTGTATTTTAGACCGTCTGAAGCTCACGTGCACATGGGGGCCCCACCCTCTCCTCTATTTAGCAAACCTGTGCGTCTGCCTGTAAACAACACTTACACACACACACACACACACACACACGTGATACACCAACACATTTTGGATGTTGCCCTTCTCGTCTCTTTTACTCGTTTAGGCTAACCGACTGTGACAATTGTGTCCGCAGCACGCGGCCGCCGCCCCCCGCTGGCAGGACTGGATCGACGCCTACCGAGGCTTCCTCAACCTGGCGGCACGGACCCTCAGCGCCCTCTACAGGCTGACGTAGCTCGCCCGCCGCCACCTCGACCTGGCGCTTCTTTTTTTTTCCCCAAAACCGCGCCGAGCCGTCTGCTGGTTCAGACCTCAGCCGACTCTCGCCGCCCGTGTGCTTCCCCTCCTCCCCTCCCCCCTCGACTGTGAAAGCGGACCATTTTTGTTTTGTGGAAGGTAAAGCGGTCCAAACTTGCCGGTTACCTTGGTTACGAGCCTGTTGTCTTTGTTCATCCAACATGAAAGTTTCATTTTGTCGTACGACACGTGCCTTTGTGACACACCTGTTTGTTGGCGTGTAAATATTTTTCCCGGACGATCATTCAGATCATTTCTGGAATATTCATCAACGGCTTTGGAGATGAGAAAGAAAAATAAATCCAGTGGATTTTTTTTTTTTTAGTGGTATTGGCTAAGTTGAAGAAAGAAAAAAAAAAAAAAGACATGATATAATTCCTGAAAAGTATTTCATAGTGTTTTAAAAACAGTATAAAGTCAGTTCAGTGATTGTTTTGTAGTTTGGAACAAAACTTTAATTTATTTTGTACGGTAGCCTGTTTGTAGCTTCTTCTTTTTTTTTTGTTTGTTTAATTTATTTGTTCTGGACATTCCTGCTGTGCACCATGAGCTGAGATTGTGTCGCTAATTCAAAAGCGTTGGCTTCACTGCCACCTTCCGATGCTAAATGAACTGGACATGATCAGGCACTCCAACACAGCTCCGTCGTCTACGTCGGGTTAACGTGCACTTTTTGACTTTGCTTTCTTTATTTGGTTCTTTCAGCAGCATGTTCACCGCTCCTCTTTTTTTACTCTTTGTGCATTCGGGAAGGACGTGACCACTTTGTACATTGTGCTGTCGGGCTCGATCGCGTCACTTTGTCGCGTTGGTCTTCTTGTTAGCGGCCCGTTGACGTGCAGTTGTTTTTTTTTTACTGTTGTAAAGTTTATACTCAAATTTTGTACTTTGTTCTTTTATACAATAAATTGAATAAAATAAACCAGTGTGCTGTCATCTTTTAATACATTTCCTTGAATATAATTCAGTTTTTACTTTCTTTTCTCAATAGTAATCCAGTAAAAAAATAATAACTATAAATTGTATTATTTATTTGTAAATGTAATGTTTTTTGTTTTGTTTTTAAATCACATTGATCACATTTTGGAATTTGGGTTAATCAGGACTAATCACTGCTGAAGACGAGACTCCAACATTTGTACACAAATGCAATTTTGTTGTCAGAATGTCATCCAGGAACATTTTACTTGAATGCACGTCTTTTATTTGCACAAAACTTGCTATCTGTTTCATCTGAAGTTCTTTCAGGATGTATATTGGAGTGAAATTTGCCAGCGAGCAGACCAGTCGAAATCTCCGCACTCAATTTTGACCGTAAAAGAGCTTGTGCAGTCAAAATAAAGTGCATGATTAATCGAAGTGTGTACATGAATGCCTTTTTTTTATTTTTTTTTACAATGAATCACATGAGTTAACTCATTCATTTTGACAGCCCTATATATATATATATATATATATATATATATATATATATATATATAATGTCGTATATTGTTCATACAGCTGTAGCTCAATTTAATGTTATATACCGGTATATACAATTTAATGTTATATATATACAAGAACAACATTAAACACTTTCCCAAAGACAACACCCTAAGGAAAGTATTCAACAAGAACAACATTAAATTGAGCTACAGCTGTATGAACAATATACGACAAATCATCTCAAACCACAACAAAACAATTGCAAATGAGCCGTCGGCCCCCGGACAGAGCGACTCCAAAACCAACAAAGGCTGTAACTGTCGAAAGAAACCTGATTGCCCTCTCAACGGGGGGTGCTTACAAACATCAGTTGTCTACCAATCTAAGGTAATACGCAAGGACATTAACACATCCGACACATATGTAGGATTAACCGAGGGAGAATTCAAAACCAGATGGAACAATCACAAGGCTTCTTTCAGGAACCAAAACCTGCGGAATACCACAGAACTCAGCAAACACATTTGGGACCTCAAAGACAATAATGTTGAATATTCAATAACATGGCAAATTCTTGCATCCAGCACACCTTACAATAGTGGTAATAAAAGATGCAACCTATGCTTGAAAGAGAAACTGTTTATTATTTACCGTCCAGACCTGTCATCCCTCAACAAGCGCAGCGAAATTGTAACAGCATGCCGCCACAGACGGAAACACCTCCTAGGTAACACATGAGCCAATCACCACGCCCCTACGCCAGCCTGTACCCACCCACTCTGTGCCCTATATAAACCATGGTATGTGAAGACTCCCATTAAAATCTCCTGATGATTGAGGGAAACCCCCCTCATGAAACAGGCCTGTAGAGATGAAATAGTCTTGTGATTTTTTTTCCCACACATACATATATATATATATATATATATATATATATATATATATATATATATCAATGGGAAAAGCAATAGAAAATGCAGTGACGTGCGGTGAGGTTGATGGCTGGTGAGGCACTGACTTCATCACAGTCAGATTTACAAACATATGAATCCTAAAGAGTATCTTATTCACCATTTGATTGGCAGCAGTTAACGGGTTATGTTTAAAAGCTCATACCAGCATTCTTCCCTGCTTGGCACTCAGCATCAAGGGTTGGAATTGGGGGTTATTAAATCACCAAAAATGATTCCCGGGCGTGGCGCCGCTGCTGCCCACTGCTCCCCTCACCTCCCAGGGGGTGATCAAGGGGATGGGTCAAATGCAGCGGACAAATTTCATTACGCCTAGTGTGTGTGTGACAATCATTGGTACTTTAACTTAACTTTAACTTTACACATACAAACTGTAGCACACAAAAAAAGCACATTTAATAATAAAAAAACGTTATTATGGTCTTACCTTTACTTATAAAATAAGTCCATGAGCCGCTGTTGTGCTGGATTAATGCACCCACTGATGAGAGTGTTATATCAACTAAAGCCCTCACTTAAACTTTCCACGTGCAAGATTGAATCTATTTAAAAAAGTGTAACCGAGGGTTTATAAATGTCGCCTATACTGTATGAAACTACAAAATAACAAACACGGAGGCTCCAGTTTACACGAGGACCACTTTATTTACCTTCTTTCAAAAACTTCCACTCCACTCCAACGTGTCATCACTTCCGCTCTTAGCGCCTTCAAAATAATAGCTCAAGGCATATACTGTATAACAGCGCATAACAGGAACTTAACATCACAAAGAGGAAAGCCCATAAAAATAGGTTACAAAAGTTATTTAATAAGAAGCCAAAAAGTGCAAAAACAATAATGTTCGTGTTGGAGGAGTTGTGAATTAGGTACACCTGCAATCTGCAGGTGTACCTAATGTTGTGGCCCTGCAGTCATTCACAACTCCTCCAACACGAACATTATTGTTTTTGCACTTTTTGGCTTCTTATGAAATAACTTTTTTAAATAGATTCAATCTTGCACGTGGAAAGGTTAAGTGTGGGCTTTAGTTGATATAACACTCCCGTCAGGGGTTGCCGTGCATTCTACGGCGGGGGTGCAGGAGGCGAGCCTCAGCCAGTGTGTCTTTTGCAGCCGTTTTATGATCGCTCAGCACAAGAAATACGTTACACACATACAGTTGTTGACAAAATACACTGTACATTATATACCTCAGCTAACTAAACTATGGAAATGTATAATATAATTCATATAGCAATACAGTCTCACTGCACAGCAGGCCAGCAGTTAGCCGAGTCCGCAATCCATGTTGAGGCACTGAGTGACGTGCCTCAACTGGCTGCTGTTCACCGCACCGTCTCTTCACAGTATTTGAACGGCAAATGTGAAAATTCAGCGATTTTGAATAAAAATAATCTAAAACTGGTGAAGTTAAATGGAAAATAACTTTATAGTATAATCACTGGATACATATAACAATTTAATAAAAATATTTTCTTTTTACATTTTTTTTCTTTCCATGATGGCAGGTGAGGCCCCGCCTCACCTGCCTCTCGTGACTGCACGTCGCTGAGAAAATGGATGGATGGATATATAAACGGTGTGCGATAAAACCTTTACGTTTTTATTTTAGACTTAGACTTAGACATTAGACAAACTTTAATGATCCACAAGAGAAATTGTTCCACACAGTAGCTCAGTTACAAATGATGGAAAAGATGGAAAGGACAGTGCAGGTATAAAATAGACTAAAAGCAATATAAAATATAACATATATACTAGAGATGTCCGAAAATATCGGCCTGTCGATATTATCGGCTGATAAATGCGTTAAAATGTATTATCCGAAATTGTCGGTATCGTTTTTTTTAATCTGTATCGGGTTTTTTTTTTTTAAATTTTTTTTTAAAATTAAATCAACATAAAAAACACAAGATACACTTACAATTAGTGGACCAACCCAAAAAACCTCCCTCCCCCATTTACACTCATTCACACAAAAGGGTTGTTTCTTTCTGTTATTAATATTGTGGTTCCTACATTATATATCAATATATATCAATACAGTCTGCAAGGGATACAGTCCGTAAGCACACATGATTGTGCGTGCTGCTGGTCCACTAATAGTACTAACCTTTAACACTTCATTTGACTCATTTTCATTCATTACTAGTTTCTATGTAACTGTTTTTATTTTGTTTTACTTTATTTTTTATTCAAGAAAATGTTTTTAATTTATTTATCTTATTTTATTTGATCATTTTTTTTAAAAGGACCTTATCTTCACCATACCTGGTTGTCCAAATTAGGCATAATAATGTGTTAATTCCACGACTGTATATATCGGTTGATATCGGTATCGGTTGATATCCATCCATCCATCCATCTTCTTCCGCTTATCCGAGGTCGGGTCGCGGGGGCAGCAGCCTAAGCAGGGAAGCCCAGACTTCCCTCTCCCCAGCCACTTCGTCCAGCTCTTCCTGTGAGACCCCGAGGCGTTCCCAGGCCATCCGGGAGACATAGTCTTCCCAACGTGTCCTGGGTCTTCCCCGCGGCCTCCTACCGGTCGGACGTGCCCTAAACACCTCCCTAGGGAGGCGTTCGGGTGGCATCCTGACCAGATGCCCGAACCACCTCATCTGGCTCCTCTCTATGTGGAGGAGCAGCAGCTTTACTTTGAGCTCCCCCCGGATGGCAGAGCTTCTCACCCTATCTCCAAGGGAGAGCCCCGCCACTCGGCGGAGGAAACTCATTTCGGCCGCTTGTACCCGTGATCTTGTCCTTTCGGTCATAACCCAAAGCTCATGACCATAGGTGAGGATGGGAACGTAGATCGACCGGTAAATTGAGAGCTTTGCCTTCCGGCTCAGCTCCTTCTACACCACAACGGATCGATACAGCGTCCGCATTACTGAAGACGCCGCACCGATCCGCCTGTCGATCTCACCATCCACTCTTCCCTCACTCGTGAACAAGACTCCGAGGTACTTGAACTCCTCCACTTGGGGCAAGATCTTCTCCCCAACCCGGAGATGGCACTCCACCCTTTTCCGGGCGAGAACCATGGACTCGGACTTGGAGGTGCTGATTCTCATCCCAGTCGCTTCACACTCGGCTGCGAACCGATCCAGCCAGAGCTGAAGATCCTGGCCAGATGAAGCCATCAGGACCACATCATCTGCAAAAAGCAGAGACCTAATCCTGCAGCCACCAAACCAGATCCCCTCAACGCCTTGACTGCGCCTAGAAATTCTGTCCATAAAAGTTATGAACAGAATCGGTGACAAAGGGCAGCCTTGGCGGAGTCCAACCCTCACTGGAAACGTGTCCGACTTACTACCGGCAATGCGGACCAAGCTCTGGCACTGATCATACAGGGAGCGGACCGCCACAATCAGACAGTTGATATCGGTATCGGTAATTAAAGAGTTGGACAATATCGGGATATCGGCAAAAAGCCATTATCGGACATCCCTAATATATACGTAATTTTTACATAATATATGTACAGTATAGGATACATACTGATATATTATGTTTATATAATATATACAATATATAACAATGACCATGTACAATATTACAGTATATGTGACAGCTGCAGCATAAAATAGAGAGTAAATCCAGCAGTTGTGGTGAAGAAGGAGCTGAGCCGGAAGGCAAAGCTCTCAATTTACCGGTCGATCTACGTTCCCATCCTCACCTATGGTCATGAGCTTTGGGTTATGACCGAAAGGACAAGATCACGGGTACAAGCGGCCGAAATGAGTTTCCTCCGAGAGATAGGGTGAGAAGCTCTGCCATCCGGGGGGGAGCTCAAAGTAAAGCCGCTGCTCCTCCACATGGAGAGGAGCCAGATGAGGTGGTTCGGGCATCTGGTCAGGATGCCACCCGAACGCCTCCCTAGGGAGGTGTTTAGGGCACGTCCGACCGGTAGGAGGCCGCGGGGAAGACCCAGGACACGTTGGGAAGACTATGTCTCCCGGCTGGCCTGGGAACGCCTCGGGGTCCCACAGGAAGAGCTGGACGAAGTGGCTGGGGAGAGGGAAGTCTGGGCTTCCCTTCTTAGGCTGCTGCCCCCGCGACCCGACCTCGGATAAGCGGAAGAAGATGGATGGATGGATGGATAAATCCAGCAGAAAATAGACATTATAAACAAATAAGTAGCTAACATGTCAGGTGTCAGGTAATAGACATCATCTATTGCTGTATGGCGAGTGATTATACAGCTGGATGGAGTGCGGAATGAAGGAGTTCTTGAATGGAACACTGTGGGAAGGAAGCTGAAGGAGCCTGTTGGAGTATGAACTCCGCTGTCCCTCAATTGTCAGGTGGAGTGGGTGGGCAGGATTGTCCATGATGGCCAGCAGTTTGTCCAGTGTCCTCCTGTCCCTCACTGACACAAACGCCTCCAACTGCGTGCCAATAGTTTGGCCGGATTTCCGGATCAGTTTGTCGATCCGGTTTAAGTCCCTTTTGCTGGTGCTGCTGCCCCCAACAGACCACTGCAAAGTAGAGGGCACTGGCCACAACAGACTGATCAAAGATCTCCAACAGCTTGCTGCAAAACATTAAAGGACTTAAGCTTCCTCAGGAAAAAGAGTCTGCTCATGCCCTTCTTGCAGGGCCGGCCCGTGGCATAGGCCGTATAGGCAAATGCTAAGGGCGCCGTCCATTAGGGGGCGCCACGCCAGTGCCACAAATGTTGGAGAGAGAAAAAAAGTTGGTACTATTATTTCTAAATGCAAAAAATAATCCCACGTTAATTAAAATGCAAAGTAAAGCCTATATAATAGAAATATTATTTGTTACAACATTACGCCCCCCCCCCCCCCGCACGATGCGCCCCCTCCCTTCCCGTATCATGACTCTTTTTGGACGTCACCACATCAAAAAATCAACACAAGATGTCAAAACGGCCAAAACTGTCAGGTGCCCAGGGAAGAAAAAAGAGAAAAGAAGAGGAGGAGAAACGAGAAAAGACAGAGGTAGCAGGTAGGTAACGTTAGCCTACATGAAATTATTTGTCTGTTACAGAATGTGATAGTAACCTGGCTTTTTAGCATTAAGCTAATGTTACATGATTCGGCAATTGCTAATCAATAAATAGCTAGTTCTGTTTTAACGTCGGGTTAATATTGTGGAGGGGGCTAAATTGTTATGGAAAATAATAATGTAACGTTAGGTAATTACAGTACTCCCACCTTACATTCCTCAGGGACATTTGTATTAGATCTTTTAAGCAGGTGTTTTTTGTTTACATTGTTATTGCCTTCTGGTTAGCTAATGTTTGCCCTGCAGGTAATAGTCACTTTTCCACCCCTTTATATATTAGGTATAGTTGTAAGCCTAGTTGTTAAAGTGCACATCATTAATGTTAATTAAGCAATATGTATGTAAAAAATATTGTATTTCATATATTCATTTTTTATTTTTTGCATTCATTTATTTATTCATATTTTTTTTTATCTTGTTAACTATTCTGATTGTTAATTTGCTTTCTTTAAGTAAAAAAAAAGGTCAAAGACAAAGCTATTCGGTTTCTTGTGAGTATATACACTTCACTGCCGATGTGGGGGGGGGCGCCACCTAAAATCTTGCCTAGGGCGCCAGATTTGCAGTTGTCCTTCCAGTCCGGTCTGCTGTTCAAGTGGACTCCCAGGTACTTGTACTGCTCCACTACTGCCACCTCCCTGCCCCTGGATCTTGATGGGCTCCACCGGGGTCACTCTCTTCGTGAAGTCGATGACCATTATTGTACAGTGTTCCCCTCATTTTTTATTTCTTATACTCTTATTCTAACACCTGTAAAGTTTATTTCAATTACCTGTTAATATAACATATCTATATAATTTTTTTTACTTTGTACTTTTTTTTTCTCATGTAATCCCCTTTTTCTTTATTTGTTTTTTTTCTCACAACGCCATTCTATTTTATAGCTCTTGTTTTTGTAAAAGTGGGCTCAGGCAGAAACCTCACAATAATTCCAATGTACCTGTACTGTCCTGTACCTGTGCAAATATCAATACACCTATATTCCATTCCATCATATATGTCAGTGGTTCTCAAATGGGGGTACGCGTACCCTTGGGGGTACTTGAAGGTATGCCAAGGGGTACAGGAGATTTTTTTTAAATATTCTAAAAATAGCAACAATTCAAAAATGTGGACATGTTCCATAAATATTGATGTTAAAGATTTCCTTTTTTTGTGAAGAAATGTTTAGAATTAAGTTCATGAATCCAGATGGATCTCTATTACAATCCCCAAAGAGGGCACTTTAAGTTGATGATTACTTCTATGTGTAGAAATCTTTATTAGGGACAGAGTCCCTTTGGGACAGAGGACCCTATTGAATTTCTAGCGTTTTATTATCATACCGCCGCCTCTTTGAGCTGTAACTTGACCCTCTTAACATGCTTCAAAACTCACCAAATTGGACGCACACATCAGGACTGGTATGACATGACTAGGAAGAAAACACAGACAAAACTGCCTGTAACTCCCAGTAGGAATGTCGTAGAGATATGAAACAAAAACCTCTATGGAGCTCTCACTTAGACCTATATTTCATACACTGACAATTTCCGGCAAAAATCAACAGGAAGTTTGCAATTCCCCCTTCAAAACAAAAGTTGTGTAAAAACAGTCACCTTTTTTCTAACATTATCTCCTCTGAGCGCGTTTGTCGTGTCGGCTTCAAATTACCACAGGAGAGAGATTGAACCCTTCTGATTAAAAGTTGATGAAAGAGTTTTAATTACTGCTCCGGTTTGGATTTTATGAGCCCTCAAAGTCGGTCCCGGCCATCGCTGCTTGCAGCTTTAATTTATAATTGAATCACTTGTTTATTCCTCAACAAGTTTTTAGTTATTTTTATATCTTTTTTTCCAAATAGTTCAAGAAAAAACACTACAAATGAGCAATATTTTTCACTGTTATACAATTTAATAAATCAGAAACTGATGACATAGTGCTTCTTTATATCTCTTTTTTTTCCAACCAAAAATGCTTTGCTCTGATTAGGGGGTACTTGAATTAAAAAAATGTTCACAGGGGGTACATCACTGAAAAAAGGTTGAGAACCACTGATATATGTTATTTATTTGCACATTTTAAATAGATATGATAAAATTATAGTAAAGTCCACTTTTGACAAAAGCTGTCTTTGATCCGACCAAGCAAAAGGCTTGTAAAACTCCACTGTGTAGGATGGGAAGCAACATGAAGGTGTTCTGTTTCTTTCATGTATTGTAATCAACAGAAAGATATTGTCTTGACACGAGATCTACAAAGCGAAGAGGAAGCAGGACCTGACTTCCCTCCAGGGACCTCTTCTTTGAACTGTTCTGTAACCAAAGGCGATGGCTGTTTACGACCCCCCTCCCTTAGAAACAGCTGTTGCCATGTAATCAGGGAAAGTCCAAATAATAGAGGAGGCGTACAATCTTTCGTCAGGGGCGTGGTACGACACTTAACAAGGGTACAGTGTCTAAGCGTCTCTCCTCAATTAAGCCAAATTTAATTCGGTCTCTGTTTAATTCCTTGCTTCTTGTCTTGTTTAATAGATGTCATCAGTGTTTGAACCTGACATGTATAAGGAATGTTGTATTAAAGTCTTGTGCCTGCTGATGTTCAACTAGCTTAGCAAATCACTTGATCACTTATAAAGTGTTTATTGTTCCATCTTCTGTATCCATAAACAAAATAGGTGGCACTGTAGCAAAAAACAACAACAAGGGGTCTGAACTTGTGGGTGTATATGTGCGTGTTTTAACGTGCAGCTGTTACTAACTCTAATCGAGGGTATTTGAACGCACCACATTAATGCCAAATGAGATGCTAAAGTCAAACATAACTTACATAACTTTCTCCTATATCAGGAGTGTCAAACTTGTTTTCAGTGAGGGCCACATCGCAGTTATGGTTGCCCTCAGAGGGTCGATTTTAACAGTGAATAATATATGAATATACATGTATATATATATATATAATACATTAACAATATATTTTTTTACATAAGCTGCAAAAATAATATTTAAATTTTATTATAAAAACAGTCACCAAAATTTACAGTAAAAGCAGTGTTTTTTTTTACAGCATATAAAAAAACCGAAATAAATGGAATGGAGAAACAATTCCACTGTTTTAGCGGTAAAAATCGAGCAACCGAACTGCAAGTTTTTTTTTTTTTACCGTAAAATATTGTTGTTTTAATGTTTTTTTTGTTTGTTTTTTAATGTTTTAGTGTCTTACTGTATATGGGAAAAAACTGTACCAAAGTTGATTTTACGGTTAAAAAAAAAAGCTCTTGTCGGCAGAATTTAACCGTAAAATCTATTGTTAATTTTTACAGTGTACAATTTGATTGATCATTTGTTTTCAAATCATAATTCAAGCAGATATTTAAGTACAGTATTTATTAGGGATGTCCGATAATGGCTTTTTGCCGATATCCGATATTGTCCAACTCTTTGATTACCGATCTCAACCGATACCGATATCAACCGATATATACAGTCGTGGAATTAACACATTATTATGCCTGATTTGGACAACCAGGTATGGTGAAGATAAAGTACTTTTTAAAAAAATTAATAAAATAAGATAAATAAATTAAAAACATTTTCTTGAATAAAAAAGAAAGTAAAACAATATAAAAACAGTTACATAGAAACTAGTAATTAATGAAAATGAGTCAAATTAACTGTTAAAGGTTAGTACTATTAGTGGACCAGCAGCACGCACAATCATGTGTGCTTACGGACTGTATCCCTTGCAGACTGTATTGATATATATTGATATATAATGTAGGAACCACAATATTAATAACAGAAAGAAACAACCCTTTTGTGGGGGGACAGAGGTTTTTTGGGTTGGTGCACTAATTGTAAGTGTATCTTGTGTTTTTTATGTTGATTTAATAAAAAATAAAAATAAAAAAAATTTAAAAAGACGATACCGATAATAAAAAAACACGATACGACGCTGAGATCATTATTCATGCGTTCGTTACGTCTCGTCTCGATTACTGTAACGTATTATTTTCGGGTCTCCCTATGTCTAGCATTAAAAGACTACAATTGGTACAAAATGCGGCTGCTAGACTTTTGACAAGAACAAGAAAGTTTGATCATACTACGCCTATACTGGCTCACCTGCACTGGCTTCCTGTGCACTTAAGATGCGATTTTAAGGTTTTACTACTTACGTATAAAATACTACACGGTCTAGCTCCAGCCTATCTTGCCGATTGTATTGTACCATATGTCCCGGCAAGAAATCTGCGTTCAAAGAACTCCGGCTTATTAGTGATTCCCAGAGCCCAAAAAAAGTCTGCGGGCTATAGAGCGTTTTCTATTCGGGCTCCAGTACTATGGAATGCCCTCCCGGTAACAATTAGAGATGCTACCTCAGTAGAAACATTTAAGTCCCATCTTAAAACTCATTTGTATACTCTAGCCTTTGAATAGCCCCCCTTTTTTAGACCAGTTGATCTGCCGTTTCTTTTCTTTTCTCCTCTGCTCCCCCCTATCCCTTGTGGAAGGGGAGACACACAGATCCGGTGGCCATGGATGGGGTGCTGGCTGTCCGGGGTCGGGACCCGGGGTGGACCGCTCGCCTGTATATCGGTTGGGAACATCTCTGCGCTGCTGACCCGTCTCCGCTCGGGATGGTTTCCTGCTGACCCCACTGTGGACTGGACTCTTACTGTTATGTTGGATCCACTATGGACTGGACTCTCACAATATTATGTTAGACCCACTCGACATCCATTGCATTCGGTCTCCCTAGAGGGGGGGGGGGGGTTACCCACATATGCGGTCCTCTCCAAGGTTTCTCATAGTCATTCACATCGACGTCCCACTGGGGTGAGTTTTTCCTTGCCCTTATGTGGGCTATACCGAGGATGTCGTTGTGGCTTGTGCAGCCCTTTGAGACACTTGTGATTTAGGGCTATATAAATAAACATTGATTGATTGATTGATTGATACCGATAATTTCCGATATTACATTTTACTGCATTTATATATTATCGGACATCTCTGGAATTTATTTTTATTTTAACAAAAATTATTTTTGGGAAACATGATAGTATAATATTTTGATTTTGATATTGAATTTTAAAAGATATGCAATTGCATGCAGTACATGATTTTTAATGTCAAAGGGGAAAGAACAAATATATTTAGTAAGAAAATTAACACATCATTTCCAGGCTTTCGCGGGTGTGGCGGGCCAGATTTGACCTCCGGGCATTGAGTTTGACACATGTCCATTTATTATATTTTTTTATTTCTTCCATCACTGCACCCTTGTTCCAAAATGCAGGTGCTGCGCGTGTTTGCTTAAAGGTGAGCTTTAATGACGTTTGTGTCGAGAAAAGTGTTTAATGCTACAGGGGGAACGAAGCATTTTGTATTTTTGAGGGAGGTGTTGTCTGTGTTCATAATGTCGTTCAAGCAACCTTATTATTAAACATACACAGCAATATTTATAATATATTAACATTTAGGACGTCGTGTTTTTTTTTTTTATAACTTGCATATTTAAATGACAAAAGCCCAAAACACGGCCACTGTCCGAATACTTGTTTACCAACAATAACATTGGAATCAATGAATGCTCAATAATGTAATCGTGGTTACATACTTAAGTATTGCTAAAATTAACTCATACAATATCTCAATTAGAAAATAGGTTTGTGTTTAGGAGTGAGCAAATATTAGAGAGCATCATCAGTTCCAACAGTCCAAAGTGAGGATGTCCTCAGACGCTCCCTGCTGCAGGATGAGCCAATCACGTCACAGATGGCGCAGCATCTGGCCCGTGATTGGCTGCAGCAATCAACCTCTCGGTGAGGACACCAAGCAAACAAAAGACATGACGCCAGCAAGGTTTTACTTTTTGAATAATCGCGAATGACGTCGTCGTCTCGGCCTCTTTTCTTTCAGTCTCCACATTCCTAACACTTTCTTTAGAATCAATATTGCGGCGTCGCAATGCTTCCCTTTAATCACACAAAACGCGTGAAAACACCCAAACTTGTTTTTATGTAACACTTTTATTATTAAATGTAAAAAAAACAAAAAAACAGAAGAGTATTGTCGGTGATGGACGCCATAAATAAACAACCGGATGAAGATGATGATGATGATGAGGTTGATGGAGCGAGCCTCCTCAGTTCGGTCCAAAGTAGTCCACCATGCCGTTTCCTTTGCGGCCGTCGAAGAAGAAGAAGTTCCGATGCGGAGCGTCTCTTTGGGACAGAGCCTGGAGAACCACAAGCATGAAACATTCAAGCACTACTTTCAGGTCAAACCAGCGTCCTCTGCAGTGGACGTTTGTTTTGGGTCTCCTTCTGTCCCTCTTATGCAAAACACAAATGTCCACTGCAGAGGACGCCGGCTCAAAACATCTCATCTTCACGTTATGGGTGACAAAGCTTATTGATGTTATTTAATAATGTCCGATGTCAGGCCCGGCCCTAACCAATCTGGCGCCCTAGGCAAGATTTTAGGTGGCGCCCCCCCACATCGGCAGTGAAGTGTATATACTCACAAGAACCCGAATAGCTTTGCCTTTGACCTTTTTTTTTACTTACAACTATACCTAATATATAAAGGGGTGGAAAAGTGACGATTACCTGCAGGGCAAACATTAGCTAACCAGAAGGCAATAACAATGTAAACAAAAAACACCTGCTTAAAAGATCTAATACAAACATTTATATGCACGTACAACACTTAGAACTTTTAGCATATCAGTATGTGGAATTAAATTATGGAATGGATTAAGTAAAGAAGTTAAAAATTGTACTGATATGATCCAGTTTAAGAGGTTGTTCAAAATAATAGTGCTTACAGAGTACAAAGAAGAAGAATTATGAGAAATACTTTCAACCTTATTGAAAATAAGATATTCTTCATCTCAGTATGTTAATAATGACTGAATTAATTAATTAATTACATATTACAAAACTGTTGTATACTAATTCATAGATGTTATTTTATTATATAAAAAGGTCAGTAAATGATTCTATATATTTGTAAACGCTTTGAAGTGGGGAAAGGGTAGGATTAAATAAGCTTTGCTTCTTCCTACTCCTTTTCGGACATGATGTAAAGTGAAATGATATGAAATTGTGTGATGTATTATACTGTAAGTGTGTTCATGTTCCAAATAAACTAAAGAAAGAAAGAAATGTCCCTGAGGAATGTAAGGTGGGAGTACTGTAATTACCTAACGTTACATTATTATTTTCCATAACAATTTAGCCCCCTCCACAATATTAACCCGACGTTAAAACAGAACTAGCTATTTATTGATTAGCAATTGCCGAATCATGTAACATTAGCTTAATGCTAAAAAGCCAGGTTACTATCACATTCTGTAACAGACAAATAATTTCATGTAGGCTAACGTTACCTACCTGCTACCTCTGTCTTTTCTCGTTTCTCCTCCTCTTCTTTTCTCTTTTTTCTTCCCTGGGCACCTGACAGTTTTGGCATCTTGTGTTGATTTTTTGATGTGGTGACGTCCAAAAAGAATCATGATACGGGAAGGGAGGGGGCGCACCGTGCGGGGGGAGGAGCGCGTAATGTTGTAACAAATAATATTTCTATTAAATAGGCTTTACTTTGCATTTTAATTAACGTGGGATTATTTTTTGTATTTAGAAATAATAGTACCAACTTTTTTTATTTATTTTTTTTCTCCAACATTTGTGGCACTGGCGTGGCGCCCCCTGATGGACGGCGCCCTTAGCATTTGCCTATACGGCCTATGCCACGGGCCGGCCCTGTCCGATATGGTCATCTGTGAGCAGTGTTCGGAAAATTATTTTTAAAAGAGTAATCAAAGTTACTCAATTACTTTGCCCAAAAAAATAATTTATTTATAAACAGAATTACTCTTTAATACATGTCATTAATTACTAGGGAAAGTGATTATAGCATTACGAAAACAAGAAGTTAAATATCTGGGCAGTGCAAAGACGTTTCATGAAAGCAGAGTGTGTGCCTTTAAAGAGCGGTGCCTTTTTGCTAAGTTCAGTTCATCCCATCCATCCATTTTCTACCGCTTATTCCCTTTGGGGTCGCGGGGGGCGCTGGAGCCTATCTCAGCTACAATCGGGCGGAAGGCGGGGTACACCCTGGACAAGTCGCCACCTCATCACAGAGCCAACACAGATAGACAGACAACATTCACACACTAGGGCCAATTTAGTGTTGCCAATCAACCTATCCCCAGGTGCAGTTTCAGTTTATTTGGAACATGCTTACGATGCAATGTAATGCATCACATATTTCCGGTTGTTTCATTACAGCACGTCTGAAAAGGAGTAGGAAGAAGCAGAGCTGATTTAATCTTACTCCTTTTCATTCCATAGCAATTTTATCCCATTTCCTTGTTCTCTGTAACATAACAGTGAATGAATAAATAAATATTTTTTCTCAAAAGAAAAAAAAGAGCAAAAGGGTTCTAGGTGTTCATCATAATTCTTGTTCTGTGTACTTTGTGAACACTTGTAGTTTGAACAGTCTCTTAAACTGAATCATATTGGTGCTTTGTTTGATTTCTTTAGTTAATCCGTTATGTAACGTATGATGCTCCGGCCCGGCTACACCAAATAATAATATAAATCCATTTAATAAAGTCAAATAAAAACCCCCGTTTCCATATGAGTTGGGAAATTGTGTTAGATGTAAATATAAACGGAATACAATGATTTGCAAATCCTTTTCAACCCATATTCAGTTGAATGCACTACAAAGACAACATATTTGATGTTCAAACTCATAAACTTTATTTTTTTTTTGCAAATAATAATTAACTTAGAATTTCATGGCTGCAACACGTGCCAAAGTAGTTGGGAAAGGGCATGTTCACCACTGTGTTACATGGCCTTTTCTTTTAACAAAACGATTGGGAACTGAGGAAACTATTGTTGAAGCTTTGAAAGTGGAATTCTTTCCCATTTTTGTTTTATGTAGAGCTTCAGTCGTTCAACAGTCCGGGGTCTCCGCTGTCGTATTTTAGGCTTCATAATGCGCCACACATTTTCGATGGGAGACAGGTCTGGACTGCAGGCGGGCCAGGAAAGTACCCGCACTCTTTTTTTACGAAGCCACGCTGTTGTAACACGTACTGAATGTGACTTGTAGAGGTGCGTGGTTTGCGGACACAACCGCGGAGTCCGCGGATTATCCGCGGGTCGGGCGGTTGAAATAAAAAAAAAATTAGATTTTATCCGCGGGTCGGGTCGGGTCGGGCGGTTGAAATAAAAAAAAATTAGATTTTAAATAGATTCAGGCGGGTGGCAGTTAAACCAATTCGGAAATATATATACATAGTTAAATGTTGTTACCCACATACGAAAAACGAGCAGGCACCTGCAGCATATGCCACAACAGAAGAAGAAAAAAAAAAGAGATGGCAACGCCGGCAGAAAATGTGGTACGCGACAAACTAAAAAAGGGAATACTAAAGACCAGGGGAAAAAAAGGCCAGAAAAGTTCAGCGTGGACTCGTTTTTATGAGGTTGTAAATCAGGATGATAGTAATGCTGGCTACGTGATTTGCAAGAGCTGCGACGCTGTTTATGTCTACGACAGTCACAAAACCGGGACATCTAACATGGTGCATCACATTTGTGCAAAACCCCGAACCTCCACAAACACCCTGAGCATGAGCAGTTTCGTCCGCCGTGATCCCGGAAGAGTGCCACAGGATGTTAAAACAAGATAGAACGCAGCTGCCTGCAGCAGTTTGAGTGGTGCGAGCGCGCTTGGAGGTGCGCTCAGCGCGGCTCCCAGATGATTGCGCACTGGTGTGCGTCTGGGCCGTGACAGCGTGGCACGCATTGAATGTCTCTGCTCCATTGGATCAGTCTCCTTTCTTTAACAGGCAAAAGCTTTATAACCTCACTAATGCCTTGCATTGTCTATAATAGATATATAACAACGGGCGGGTGGCGGATGGCGGGCGGGTGCGGTTTTGATTAAATGTTAGTTCGGGTGGATGGCGGATGGTTGACGACTTTTGTGATGCGGTTGCGGATGAAATAATTGCCTATCCGCGCATCTCTAGTGGCTTGGCATTGTCTTGCTGAAATAAGCAGGGGCGTCCATGAAAAAGACAGCGCTTAGATGGCAGCATATGTTGTTCCAAAACCTGTATGTACCGTTCAGCATTAATGGTGCCTTCACAGATGTGTAAGTTACCCATGTCTTGGGCACTAATGCACCACCATACCATCACACATGCTGGCTTTCGAACTTTGCGTCGATAACAGTCTGGATGGTTCGCTTCCCCTTTGGACCGGATGACACGATGTCGAATATTTCCAAAAACAATTTGAAATGTGGACTCGTCAGACCACAGAACACTTTTCCACTTTGCATCAGTCCATCTTAGATGATCTCGGGCCCAGAGAAGCCGGCGGCTTGTAATCAACAGAAAGATTTTGTCTTGACCCAAGAACTACAAAGCGTAGAGGATGCAGGACCTGACTCCCCTACAGAGGTGTCTTCTTTGAACTGTTTACGACCTTTTCTTTGAACTGTTCTGTAACCAATGGCGATGGCTGTTTACGACCCCCCTCCCTTAGAAACAGCTGTTGCCATGTAATCAGGTCAAGCCCAAATAAAAGAGGAAGCGTACAATCTTTCGCCAGAGCGTGCTGGAAGACTGTACAAGAGTACAGCCCAGACGTCTCTCCTGAATTAAGCCAAATGTAATTCTGTCTCTGTTTAATTCTTTGCTTCTTGTCTTGTTTAATAGATGTCATCCGTGTTTGAACCTGACATATTTAAATGACTATTACATCGAAGATGTATGTCACACAATTTCCAAAAAATAAAAAGGCATTGTTTATTTTATTTTTTGTACAAAATGCATTTAGATTAAAAAAATTTTCCAAATAGCATCTCAGACTAGGTTTTAAAAGTAGCGATGTGTCACCGGTATGGGTTCAAATGTAAACGCTACTAAGGCTGAAACGACGCGTCGACGTCATCGGTTACGTAAATACGTCGACACCGTTTTTGTGCGTCGACGCGTCGCATATTTACGTCACACTACCATCATGGCGGAGCGCAAAGCAGACGATGCGAGCGGTGCGAGCGAGGGGAAAAAAGCACGCCAAAAGTCGTCAAAAGTGTGGGAGTATTTCAATAAATGGCCTAATAATATTGTAGCGGTGAACAGCTGTCTCGTCAGCTGAAGCGCGAGCTCGCAACCGTGGCTGCTTAGCAACCAGCCAAAGTTGAGATGGGGGGTGCGAGGGGGGGGGGGTTGTGTGCATGTAGCGTGCTTAGTCTGGAGGCTAAATACACACGGTGTTTTGTGTAACTGTTGTTTAGTAAGGAAGTGTTGATATTCTTTGCTTAGTTTGATAAATGTTGGAGCAGTTTGCTTCATCAGGAGGGTGAAGTCGCTCAACTTAAAGTGTTGGATTTAACTGTGTTGGATCATTGGCTGCTGGTGAGGGCATAGAAAAAGGGGCATTTTTCTACCAGTAGACAGCGTTTAAGATTGAGTGTTTCACTGCTAAATTAATAATAGATTTATATTGTATATGGATTTTAAATATGTATCTAAATAGGTGGTTAATTGGTTAAGTATTTATGTATTTGCATATTGGGTTTTCTGCTGCATTTATCTATTGTGTTTCTGGGTTTAAATGTATTTTATATATATCTTGGTGCATTTATGTTGAGACAATTTATTTAAAATCTGTTTTAACTTAAAGGGAAAAGATGTGTCCATTACCTTGCACTTGTTTAATGGTTAAGAGTTTGATAGCCTAATTAATAATTGTAAATTATGGGATTGATAATTGATTGATTTTTTACAGCATGTTAATCTTGTGGTGTTTTGTCCTTAAAGGTTTTTCACCTACTAAAGAAGCTAAAGGCTACTAAAGGCTACTAAAGACAGCTAATGACAGCTAAAGAAACTAAAGTCTACTAAAGTCTACTAACACTGCTAAAGACTGCTAAAAAGACTAAAGAAGAAAAAAGAAGCTGTTTCTTCGTTGGAAAAACTGTTGCAAACTAAAGGAAAATAAAAGGAAAAAGTAACTACGGTCTGGTCTTTTGAGTGAAATCCAGAAGCCACATTCAGCATTGGTACATCCCTTCAAGTGTGGTATGAGCACAGCGAAAAAAGCAAAACACTTGACAGTTGTTGTATGCACACTGTGTCGAGCGGAAATGGCCTATCATAGCAGCACAACGGCTATGAACGAACATTTGAAAAGAAAACACCCGACAGCGTTCTTGCCATCACCATCATCTAGTCAATCGTCCGCGTGAGTATACGTTGTCATCATTACACAAAAACATGAATGTGTCATTTGTATCTGCGTTGTAAATTCATAAACTAAAACACCATTTCGCTCTGAGAGGCGCGTTTGGCGTGCCTATTCAGTGTTTACAAAGACGCGCTCCTCTTTAACGCTAACGTTAATTAGTTGTGCAAATACCTTTTACAACATTAACAGTTACATATACTCTGTACAAACGAACAATTAACTTTCACTTTTATCATACTATCATTGTTGTGTTATTAAGCAAAATAAGCAATACTTTTACTTTTGAAATGCTTATACTATTGCAGAATATTAAGATTTGCACTGGATGTTTACTTTTATATTTGCACATTAAAAAGCAAATAAGCTACTTTTAATTTTGTTAAATGTTAAAAGTTTAAATGTTTACATTGTTACAGAATATTTTGTCATGTTGTTGTCAATGTTGACTGAGTGGCCATACTTTTTTTTTGTAAATAAGTCATGCCTTTTGAAAAAACTGGCCTAAATTTATTTTTTCATCTTCATTTTAAATAAAAAAAATAATCGGTAAAAGGAAAAATAATCTATAGATTAATCGGAAAAAAAATAAAAATCTATAGATTAACCGATTAATCGAAAAATAATCTATAGATTAATCGATAGAAAAATAATTGTTAGCTGCAGCCTTAAACGCTACCTAACCCTAGTCTTCGGGAAGCTTCCGGAAGGTGTGGGTGTGCTTACCTTGACAATTTCCTGGCCCAGGACTCCTCCCACCACGGCACACACAGGAGGCATCACGGAGAAACAGTAGCTGTGGACACATGTCAACGTCAGCAAACAGGAAGTGACTCATTTGACTTCCTCTATGATTCCTGGCAGGAGCAAACTGGACCCGCTTTGGACAAAGTGGACATGTAGAGCGCGGGGGCCACAGCAAGTACCTGATGAAGTCGTCGCTAAGGATGTTGGCGCCCACGCCCATGGCCTCCAGGAGGTCGTCGCGGATCTGTCTCAGGAGCTGACTGTCCTCCGCAAAGGACTTTGGCTCGGGGGCACGATGTTTTTCCGCACGGAACTTCAGCAGGACTGCGGAGGACAAACACGCTGTTTCCTTTCTCTTTAACTCCACACACCATTCATATGCACGACACTACCCACAATGCCATGCGATACATCACACAAAAAGGTGAGTGGTGGATGACGGATTGGAGAGTCCGGGGTAAGGATGCAGCTATAAATTATTTTAGTAATCGAGTCATCTATCAATGAGTTTGTTCCATTAGTCGTGCAATTGGATAAAACACACTTTACTATCTCAATGCGTATTTTAGGGAAAACTGTCAAAATAAACAAAGATTTTTGTACTTTTATTACCTTCTTTTACCTTGTCTATTCCTTATATTACCTATTATTTACCCTCGATTGAACTCCTTTTACATTTTATTTACCTTCGATTACCTTCTATTTAACTTATTTTACCTTTTATTTACCTTCTATTGAACTCCTTTTAGCTATAATTTACTTTTTATTGAACTCCTTTTACCTTTGATTTACCTTCGATTGAACTTCTTATACCTTCTATTTACTTTTTATTTACTTTTTTTAACATTCTTTCGATATTCCATATTTACCTATTATTTAACTTATTTTACCTTTTATTTACCTTCTATTTAACTTATTCTACATTTTATTTACCTACTATTTACTTTCAATTGACCTTTGACCACATTTTACCTTGTAGTTTCTATATTCCATGTTTCATCTTTTATTTACCTTCTATTTAAATTCTTTTAGCTTTTATTTAATAATGTATTTACCTTTTATTCAGCTTTTAACTTGTTTTATCTTCTTTTACTTTCTACATTCATTCCGTTGACCTTTTTTTATACCTCCTATATTTCTTCTATTTAAGTTATTTTAACTTCTATATTCCTTCGTTTACCTTTTATTTGTCTTCGATCAGAATCAGTACCTTCATTTACCGTATTTTTCGGAGTATAAGTCGCACCGGCCGAAAATGCATAACAAAGAAGGGAAAAAAACATATAAGTCGCACTGGAGTATAAGTCGCATTTTTGGGGGAAATGTATTTGATAAAATCCAACACCAAGAATAGACATTTGAAAGGCAATTTAAAGGGGAACATTATCACCAGACCTATGTAAGCGTCAATATATACCTTGATGTTGCAGAAAAAAGACCAAATATTTTTTAACCGATATCCGAACTCTAAATGGGTGAATTTTGGCGAATTAAACGCCTTTCTATTATTTGTTCTCACATCGGGAAGCAATCCGCCATTTTCTCAAACACCGAGTCAAATCAGCTCTGTTATTTTCCGTTTTTTCGACTGTTTTCCGTACCTTGGAGACATCATGCCTCGTCGGTGTGTTGTCGGAGGGTGTAACAACACGAACAGGGACGGATTCAAGTTGCACCAGTGGCCCAAAGATGCCAAAGTGGCAAGAAATTGGACGTTTGTTCCGCACACTTTACCGACGAAAGCTATGCTACGACAGAGATGGCAAGAATGTGTGGATATCCTGCCACACTCAAAGCAGATGCATTTCCAACGATAAAGTCAAAGAAATCTGCCGCCAGACCCCCATTGAATCTGCCGGAGTGTGTGAGCAATTCAGGGACAAAGGACCTCGGTAGCACGTCAAGAAATGGCAGTTTGTTCCCGCAGACGAGCGAGCTAAACCCCCTGGATGTCTTGGCTCACACCGTCCCTTATGCCACCGATGATGATCAAGAAAAGAATATCGACCCTAGCTTCCCTGGCCTGCTGACATCAACTCCAAAACTGGACAGATCAGCTTTCAGGAAAAGAGAGCGGATGAGGGTATGTCTACAGAATATATTAATTGATGAAAATTGGTCTGTCTGCACTCTCAAAGTGCATGTTGTTGCCAAATGTATTTCATATGCTGTAAACCTAGTTCATAGTTGTTAGTTTCCTTTAATGCCAAACAAACACATACCAATCGTTGGTTAGAAGGCGATCGCCGAATTCGTCCTCGCTTTCTCCCGTGTCGCTGGCTGTCGTGTCGTTTTCATCGGTTTCACTTGTATACGGTTCAAACCGATATGGCTCAATAGGTTCAGTTTCTTCTTCAATTTCGTTTTCGCTACCTGCCTCCACACTACAACCATCCGTTTCAATACATGCGTAATCTGTTGAATCGCTTAAGCCGCTGAAATCCGAGTCTGAATCCGAGCCAATGTCGCTATAGCTTGCTGTTCTATGCGCCATGTTTGTTTGTGTTGGCATCACTATGTGACGTCACAGGAAAATGGACGGGTGTATATAACGATGGTTAAAATCAGGCACTTTGAAGCTTTTTTAGGGATATTGCGTGATGGGTAAAATTTTGAAAAAAACTTCGAAAAATAAAATAAGCCACTGGGAACTGATTTTTAATGGTTTTAACCCTTCTGAAATTGTGATAATGTTCCCCTTTAAAATAAATAAAGAATAGTGAACAACAGGCTGAATAAGTGTACGTTATATGAGGCATAAATAACCAACTGGTATGTTAACGTAACATATTATGGTAAGAGTCATTCAAATAACTATAACATATAGAACATGCTATACGTTTACCAAACAATCTGTCACTCCTAATCGCTAAATCCCATGAAATCTTATACGTCTAGTCTCTTACGTGAATTAGCTAAATAATACTATTTGATATTTTACGATAATGTGTTAATAATTTCACACATAAGTCGCTCCTGAGTATAAGTCGGCCAAACTATGAAAAAAACTACGACTTATAGTCTGAAAAATACGGTACATTATTTTGCATCTACTTTATTACCTTGACCATTTATTTACCTTCTATTTATTTTTTACCCTTATTTCCCCTTTTATTTACCGTATTTGAACTTTGATTTACTTCTTTTACCTTCCATTTACTTTACATTTACCTTTTTTCACCTTCTTTTATCTTTAATTCACTTCTATTACCTCCTATTTACCATCCTTTACCTTCTATTCAACTTGTTTTACCTTCTTTTATGCGGTCCGGATTTTAGAAATGTTTATTAGTTACACTCATCAAACGACTAATCGAAGCAACAGAATATCAGCCCCAGTCCAGAGACTTGGAGACGAACATGGACAGGTTGGGGGTCACACTTGACTGCTCCTCCGTGTGGGACAGGAAGCAGTCGTCACGGAGAAGAGTGACTTCCTCATCGGTCGCCCACGACAAGCTCTCGGCTAACACCACTTCCTGTGGCACTTCCATATTTACCAAGATGCATGCTGAACAATATGCGGTAATAATAGCATGAACTGATTTGAAACTATAAATAAATTGTGCCTCCATTATTGTGCAAGACAGAATGGTGTCCAACTTGTTTTCATTGAGGGCCACATCGCAGTTAAAGCTGCCCTCAAAGGGCCGTTTGGAGCAGTGAATAAAATATGAATAAATGCATGTGGATTTTTTTCTTCTTGGCCTGATGTGGGATCTGAGCCGAGGATGTCGGTGTGGCTTGTGCAGCCCTTTGAGACATTTGTGATTAAGGGCTATATAAGTAAACTTTGATTAATTGATGGTTGATTCGCCTCTTGACATAATTGCACAATTGCCAACACAGTCTATCTTTTTTTTTTTTTAAACAATCAGTAAATGTTACTGTAAAAAAACTGAGTTCAGTTACCTGAATTTTATCGTGAAATGTACGATGTTTTAAACAAGATATTACTGTAAATGAAAAAAAGGCACCACTGTTTTTAACGGTAATATGCAGAGGTGGGTAGAGTAGCCAGAAATTGTACTCAAGTAAGAGTACTGTTACTTTAGAGATTTATTACTCAAGTAAAAGTAATGAGTAGTCACCCAAATATTTACTTGAGTAAAAGTAAAAAGTATGTTGTGAAAAAACTACTCAAGTACTGAGTAACTGATGAGTAACATACACACACATATCATATATATATATATATATATATATATATATATATATATACATACATATACATATATACACATACATTGATATATACAGTATATCATTTATATTTATTTATTTTGCCGTTTTTGTTTACATGTTAAAGGTGTTTTAATGAATATACATGCATGTTTAACACATATAGATTCCTTTCTTTCATGTCGACAAGAATATAAGTTGGTGTATTACCTGATTCTGATGACTTGCATTGATTGTAATCAGACAGCAGTGCTTAACGTCCACGTTTTCAAATGCAGGAGAAAAAAAGTTCCTCCTTTCTGTCTAATACCACATGAAAGTGGTTGGTTTTTGGTATCTTATTTGTCCAGCTTCCATATTCGTTTTTCACACACTTTACAAGAAATACATTGGCGGCAAATTCCGTAGCTTGCTAGCTTGTTTGCGCTGGCTTTCGGAGACTCTTATTTTGAAAGCGCAGGCGCGATGGAGCGGCACTTTTATTGTGAAGACAGGAACTGTGCAGTCAGTCTTTAGGCTTGTGACGGGATGTACGTTTGAAATAAAAAAGTGTCTTTTTTCCTTCACACTTTTGATTGATTGATTGAAACTTGTATTAGTAGATTGCACAGTACAGTACATATTCCGTACAATTGACCACTAAGTGGTAACACCCCAATAAGTTTTTCAACTTGTTTAAGTCAGGTCATGTGACCGCCTGGCTCTGTTTGATTGGTCCAACGTCACCAGTGACTGCATCTGATTGGTGGAACGGAGTCAAACGTCACTAGTGACTGCATTTTATTGGTGGAACGGAGTGAAACGTCACCAGTAACGCAGGCACTTTGAAGGTCTGTCTGACAGACCAAAACAAACAAAGCGTGCATTAACAGATCGATAAAAATTAGTAGCGAGTAGCGAGCTGAATGTAGATAAAAGTAGCGGAGTAAAAGTAGCGTTTCTTCTCTATAAATATACTCAAGTAAAAGTAAAAGTAAGTTGCATTAAAACTACTCTTAGAAGTAAGATGTAACGGAGTAAATGTAGCGCGTTACTACCCACCTCTGGTAATATGTACGGTTGTCGTTTTTACGGTGTATTACTGTGAATGGATACCACAATATTTTTTTACGCTTAAAATTCTAGGTAATGAGCTACGGGGGTTTTTCAACGTAAAATCTATTTGAATTTTTTCGAGTGTACAATTTGATGGATAACTTGCTTTAAAATCATGAGTCAAGCAGATATTCAAATGTTTATTTTTATTTTAACCAAAAAATATGATAATATAATATTTGTTGCGTTATTACATAATTATACAATTTCTACAATTTTTTTTGTGCTGCTGTCAAATGACTAGATTTTCTAATCAGATTACTCATGATTAACTGCAGGTTGATACTCGCTTGCATAACTGAAATCAACTTAAGAAAAGACCCCAATATTTTGACACAAAAACAATTACCGTATTTTCCGCACTATTAGCCGCACCTAAAAACCACAAATTTACTCAAAAGCTGACAGTGCGGCTTTTAACCCGGTGCGCTTTATATATGGATTAATATTACGATTCATTTTCATAAAGTTTCGATCTCGCAACTTCGGTAAACAGCCGCCATCTTTTTTCCCGGTAGAACAGGAAGCGCTTCTTCTTCTACGCAAGCAACCGCCAAGGTAAGCACCCGCCCCCATAGAACAGGAAGCGCTTCTTCTTCTACTGTAAGCAACCACCCGCCCGCGTAGAAGAAGAAAAAGCGCGCGGATATACCGTACGTTTCATTTCCTTTGTGTGTTTACATCTGTAAAGACCACAAAATGGCTCCTACTAAGCGTCAGGGATCCGGTTCATGAAAAGACGCAATCTCTCCATCCGCACACGGATTACTATTTCACAGCAACTAATATTCCTGTGAACCGCACTGTGGATACAACGGGAGCACGTACGGTGAATATTCGCACCACAGGGAATGAGAAGTCATCCTTCACTGTGGTTCTAGCTTGCCATGCTAATGGCCAGAAACTTCCACCCATGGTGATATTCAAAAGGAAGACCTTGCCAAAAGAGACCTTTCCAGCCGGCGTCATCATAAAAGCTAACTCGAAGGGATGGATGAAGAAAAGATGAGCGAGTGGTTAAGGTAAGTTTAAGTTTACGCGAAGAGGCCGGGTGGCTTTTTTCACGCAGCTCTGTCCATGTTGATATACGTATGTTTGTGATTGCACATTTGCGTACATTTTGGGAGTGAACAGAGTTGTTAGAACGCTGGTTTTTAATATATTATTAAAGTTTGACTGACCTATCTGACTGTTTTTTTGACATTCCTTTAGCGCAGTTAGATGCGGCTTACAACACCGGGCGGCTTATAGGTGGACAAAGTTTTGAAATATGCCGTTCATTGAAGGCGCGGCTTTTAACCCAGGGTGCCTTATGGTGCGGAAAATACGGTACAGCGTAATAAGTCTCCGTATAAACATGATAAATCCGGTATTTTTTGGATGAGGTAACTTGTTAATTTTGACAGCCTTTAGTTTTTTCTGTCAAAATGGAAAGAACTAAAATATTTAGTAAAAAAAAAAAGTATTGACTATTATTTCCAGGCTTTCACTGGCCTTATAAATTGATGCGGCCCTCCGGCCTTGAGTTTGACACCTGTGCTCTAGGTAATGTTGCATTTTCCCATGCCAACAAAGCAAGTATGTCTTATAGAAACTGTTCAAAAATAAGGCAATACTTTTAAAAATTGTGTTAGCTCAATGCTAATTTACATTGGATATGCCATAGAAATGCTACAGATTAGCATTAGCGATTTTACATGGCAATTTAAACGCAAATTACATCATGAAAACTATAACTAAGATGCTCGTAACAATCAATATTTGGTGTAATTAGTACAATACCATGTTTTCCGGAGTGGGACAACAAGTCGCTACATTTCTCCAATGCTTTGAACCCTGCGGCTTATAAAACAGTGCTGCTAATGTATAGATTTGTCTTCGCTAATGGTCATAATGTTTAGTATTCAACAAATAGTTTTCATTCGAACATCGATTGAGACACTGTAAAGGTGTGTTATTGTTTGTGCTGTGGCGCCATCTTTTGGACAAGTTTGCTCACTGCAGATGATGCAGGTTAAAAATGTACTTCTTGTTTCGTTCCTTGAACCGTAAGTATTTGTCCATAGCGTTTCTGCTCGAAAGGATTCTTCATTCATCACTCCAAGCAACGTTTGTCAGTTCGACAATGTAACCAAAAACATGTACGTACTATTGTGATGTAATCAAGCTAGCGTTGTTAGCAATAGCAAATATGCTATCACGTTTACGAGTGTCTGTGTTAGTATTATTAACTTAAAATGGCATTCTTTTTGTATTGTTTCAGGTTCACAAATTCCTCAGTAAATTCACCAAAACGTCACCGTGGAATTATTGAGTCTGTTTAACTGATTGGAGAACTTGCTTCCGCAGCCAGTGGGTGCATGACGATGACTTCTGTTTTGTTTAAACAGCCCTTTTACTGCCATGTTACAGGCATTGTTTAGAAACAATTATGGTACGTAAATAATAGGGCTGTGAATCTTTGGGTGTCCCACGACTCGATTCAATGTCGATTCTTGGGGTCACGATTCGATTCAAAATCGATTTTTTATTTTCAATTCAACACGATTCTCGATTCAAAAACGATTTTTTTTTCCCGATTCAAAGCAATTCTCCATTCATTCAATACATAGGATTTCAGCAGGATCTACCCCAGTCTGCTGACATGCAAGCAGAGTAGTAGATTTTTGTAAAAAGCTTTTATAATTGTAAAGGACAATGTTTTATCAACTGATTGCAATAATGTAAATTTGTTTTAACTATCAAATGAACCAAAAATATGACTTATTTTATCTTTGTGAAAATATTGGACACAGTGTGTTGTCAAGCTTATGAGATGTGATGCAAGTGTAAGCCACTGTGACACTATTGTTCTTTTTTTTTTTTTTTTTTTTATAAATGTCTAATGATAATGTCAATGAGGGATTTTTAATCACTGCTATGTTGAAATTGTAACTAATATTGATACTGTTGTTGGTAATATTTATTTTTGTTTCACTACTTTTGGTTTGTCCTGTGTCGTGTTTGTGTCTCCTCTCAATTGCTCTGTTTATTGCAGTTCTGAGTGTTGCTGGGTCGGGTTTGGTTTTGGAATTGGATTGCATTGTTATGGTATTGCTGTGTATTGTTTTGTTGGATTGATTAATTTAAAAAATATATATATATTTTTTAAATAAATTAAATTTAAAAAAACGATTTTTTAAAAATGAGAATCGATTCTGAATCCCACACCCCTAGTAAATAAGCATTTCCAAAACCTTTTGTACCGCCAACTTTATTTACCTTCTTCTACAGTCTTTTACCTTGTTTTATCTTCTTGTACTTTCTATACTTTCGCTATTTACCTTTTATTTATCTTTTTTCCCCTTCCATATTTCCTCTATTTAACTTATTCTACCCTTTATTTACCTTCTATTTAATTCATTTTACCTTCTATAGTCCTTCTTTTACCATTTATGTATCTTCTATGTACATTCAGTTACCTCATTTTACCTTTTTTACTACCTTTACCATCTATTTCCCTTTTTTTAACCCTATTTGACCTTTTATTTACCATATTTTTTTTTTTACTTCTTTCACATTCTATTTAGCTTATTTTATCTTCCATTTACCTTTTTTCCACCTTCTTTAACCTTAAATTCACTTCTATTACCTCCTATTTGCCATCGTTTACCTGTCCTGATTTCATAGATTTTTATTAGTTACACCTAGGACTGCAACAACTAATCGAGTAAATCGATTAAAATCGATTATAAAAATAGTTGGCGATTAATTTAGTCATCGATTCGTTGGATCTATGCTATGCGGATGCGCAGAGGCAATTTTTTTTTATAAACCTTTATTTATAAACTGCAACATGTACAAACAGCTGAGAAACAATAATCAAAATAAGTATGGTGCCAGTATGCTGTTTTCCCCCCCAATAAAATACTGGAAAGGATAGAAATGTAGTTTGTCTCTTGTATCCGATTATCAATCGATTAATCGAAGTAATAATCGACAGATTAATCGATTATCAAATGAGTTGTTAGTTGCAGCCCTAGTTACACCCATTAAATGTTTAATCTAAGCAAAAAAATATAAATCCAAGGTTAATTCTAACCAAATTAATGGATTTAATCAATGAATCGTTGCTGGAGACAAACATGGACAGGTTGGGGGTCACACTTGACTGCTCCTCCGTGTGGGACAGGAAGCAGTCGTCACGGAGAAGAGTGACTTCCTCATCGGTCGCCCACGACAAGCTCTCGGCTAACACCACTTCCTGTGGCACTTCCATATTTACCAAGATGCATGCTGAACAATATGCGGTAATAATAGCATGAACTGATTTGAAACTATAAATAGAATGTGCCTCCATTATTGTGCAAGAAAGAATGGTTGCCAATGGTTGGCTTTTTTCTCCACAACTCCATCTGCTGGATGCAGTGAGTCACTACCACACTTGACCCCGATTGCAAGCGGATCGTAACCGTCAATCAGCACCGTTACCTGGATCTGCTAATCTAGTCAATGGCTTCATCCTTGGCCCACTCTTCTATTTACTAACATTTTGGTTACATATTGGTTCGCATGTATTGGTGCACTGTTTGTCTGTGCATTTATTCTTGACGTGTTGTACGCTCTTATATGCTTAAGTTTGAAGAAAACAAATGATTATCATTATTAGTTGGCTCCTCACTTGCTTGTTTTCATTAAAGCACACTTCCATTGGTCTTTCTGTTGTTTTTCATGGAAGGTCCCGGAAGGACAATGAATGTGCGACTTTTTAAATGTATTAAATAAACTAAACAAACGTCATTAAATACCGTGTAGCAGAAAGTAGTCCACGGGCCTTTTCTTCAGACCGGCTTTGGCCTTCTCTGTGGTCCAGTCCACCTGCAGAGCCTCCTTCAGCATGCAGAACTTGGCCGTCTGTTTGGGTCCACACCAGAAACAACACGTCATAAATGGACTTTTTCCTCCATGAAAAATATTGTTTTCTTGCCGGGTTCACACATTTTGCATGTTAAAATTACACATACATTTATTTGTGTTCTAAACTAAAGCATTTCATTGAAAACACATGCTGCTATATTTTAAACTAGAATTGCTCCAGTGTTTTCATTCATACATTAATGGTCAGCCACAAGTAAATGTAAGTTAAAAATCAAGATTAATAATTTTTTTTTTTATATTTTGCAGTAGAGGAATGGCGCACTTCACCTTCCAGGTGATTTATGTAATACAAAACTATGCTATGTGTTATAAAATTTGAGTTTGAGATAATAGAGAGCAGCAGACACGCCTAGTATTACAAAATTAGCGGTTAAAATGAGTTTTCCACACAGATTGGTGACTACATGCCGAGGACAGAGCCGTTCCTGTTGCGGCTCCCAAACTCTGGAACGATCTCCCTCTCCATGTGAGACAGGCCCCTTCTTTGGCTATTTTTAAGACCCTTCTTAAAACCCATTTTTATTCACTGGCATTTAACCCAACATGGGGCTTTAAACTGTTTTTAACTTTTTTTTACTTTTTAACTGCTTTTTATCTAACAAATTGTTTTTAGGGTAATTTGTATTTGTTTTTTCAATGTGTATTGTACTTCTGTTTTAAATGTTATTTTTTAGTCTGTCCTTTGCCTCTTTCTTTGTGGTGTACAGCCCTTTGTTCTTCAACTGTGGTTGTTTTTAAAGGGCTTTATAAATAAAGTTGGTATGGTATGGTATGGTAATTATAAATGCATTTGCAGTTTTATGTCAATTTTGTAACGTAACATTCTTATATGTTAAACGTTTGTACAGGTTTAAAACGATCACAATGCTATTTTTTGTTAGCCTGACAATGGGCTTTTCCATTGTATGTTAGCATTAAGCTAGCGGCATAAGAGCCAACCTATACCCCGTATGGTTCTATTGCTTTTTCCCCAGTTTATACCAAACTTTATTGTCACTTTACCATGATTCCTACATGTATGTGCACTTCATTTGTATATGAATGCACTTTCCTTTGTTTCAAAGTAACTGCATTGTGGAGACTACCAACGGGCAATCTCAAGTTGGAAGTTTTTCATATCTAACTTAATGGACTGTTTACTACGGAGCCCCTGAAGGGACATGGGGGAATTTTTTATTTTTTTTTATATTATTATTTTTTTTTAGACATGTATCTCGTGCGCAGGAGAAAGTTTCTCGTGCGCACGAGATACATGTCTAAAAAAAAGAGACATGGGGGAAATTATTTTTGTTATAATTTTATTTTTTATTTTATTTTTTTTAGACATGTATCTTGTGCGCACGAGAAACTATCTTAGGCGCACGAGAAACTTTTTTTATAAAATTATAAAAATTTAAATTATTATATATATATATATTTTTTTAGACATGTATCTCGTGCGCATGAGATCGTTTCTTTTTACAAAATTATTAAAAAAAATAAAAATAAGAAACTATCTCGTGCGCACGAGATATATAATAATTTTAATTTTAATTTTTTAATTTTTATAATTTTATAGAAAAAAGTTTCTTGTGCGCACGAGATGAATGTCTAAAAAAAATTAAATAAAAAATAAAATTATAACAAAAAAAAATTCCCCCATGTTTCTTTAGGGGCTCCATCTATTATCTGCCAGACAAAAATTCCAACATTCAGTAAGGACAGAATAATATGTAAATAAACCAGGGGTGTAAAAAGTGCAGTCTGCGGTAATAAAATAAGCAGCAGCAATTAAAATATACAGCAAAACAATATATTGTAACAAGTAAAAGGTATGTTGATGCAGACAACTAAAAAGACAGATATGTCTTTAAATGTATGTGTAAGATTTGTTTTTAAACTACATGTGTCATAGCCAATGGTGCAAATTATACATTGACGTCATATTGACACGCCACCGCCTACACAAACAAATTGCCAATCTCTGGCAAACACCGAGCGCCATCAAAAATCTAACCTTTTTCACCATGGTGGTCTCGTTGGGATCCAATTTGACCCTCTTGGCCTCCGGCCCGTCGTTGGAGTCTCCAGAGGGCTTCACTACTTTGGGTTTCTCCCTGAGGACCAAAGCAAAGTCCAGTAAAGTGACACCGTCTAGCGTGTAAAAGGTAATGTGACCACTCACTCCACGTAGCTGTGCTCCGGCCCCAGGTTGCAGAACATGTAACCATAGTAACCGTGGATGTCCCCGGAGAAGAGCATGATGTTGTGCTCCGCGCAGATATGGTCCACGCGCACCATCACAGCTCTGGAGCAGCCGGTTAGACACACCTGAGGGCGGGACGCAGGATATTCTCAAAGTCAGTTCTCATCATTTGTCCTTCCATGATGCTTGTTAACACATAATTAATTATATTAATTACTATGTCATACATCTCCTTTACTTCCTGTCCACTCACCGCGCTGAACGGCAGAAAGAAACTTTCAGGCATGTCCTCAATTAACCCGATTTGGGCCCGCACCTCCACCATGGGGTTGAGGGTCTGAGCGCGCTCCACTGAGGCCTGGGCGCGACTCTGGCCGTACTTGCTTACCGGCACCAGGAACTGAGCACGGCACAACTCCTCGCTTGCCTGGTGAGCGCAGAAACAACAGCAATGAAAAGTGACGTCCTCAAACCGAGCTGCAGCTGTTTTCATTCTAGCAAAACTAGCGCAACATGCTGCAAAAATGACATTTATTATTTAAAAACTTGATTAAATGGCACTGAAAAAAAATGCTTTAAAATGTAATATCGGAAATGATCGGTATTGTTTTTTTTATTATCGGTATCCTTTTTTTTGTTTTTTTTAATAAACTAACATAAAAAACACAAGATACACTTACAATTAGTGCACCAACCCAAAAAAACTCCCCCCCATTTACACTCATTCACAAAAAAGGGTTGTTTCTTTCTGTTATTAATATTCTGGTTCCTACATTATATATCAATATATATCAATACAGTCTGCAAGGGATACAGTCCGTAAGCACACATGATTGTGCGTGCTGCTGGTCCACTAATAGTACTAACCTTTAACAGTTAATTTTACTCATTTTCATTAATTACTAGTTTCTATGTAACTGTTTTTATATTGTTTTACTTTTTTTTTTATTCAAGAAAATGTTTTTTAATTCATTTATCTTATTTTATTTTACAATTTTTTTTTTTTTTAAAAGGACCTTATCTTCAACATACCTGGTTGTCCAAATTAGGCATAATAATGTGTTAATTACACGACTGTATATATCGGTACCGGTTGATATTGGTATCGGTAATTAAGGGTTGGACAATATCGGAATATCGGCAAAAAAGTCATTATCGGACATCCTTAATAATTACTGTAGTTATTGGACAAAACGGTGAACACAAGCACATGGCTAGTAGTACTGTACATAACTTTGCCACTGTCCCCATCTAGTGGACAAAGTTAGACATCGCGCACTTGTGCCAAGTCCTGGGCCCGACGGCATTCCAGCAGAGGTCCTGAAGAAAGGCGGACCCGATCTTACCAAGCACATCCATGCCCTGCTTCTCAAAATATGGGAAGAAGAGGAAATCCCTGCACAGCTCAGAGATGCCCTAATTGTATCCATATTTAAGAAAGGAGACAAGGCAGACTGTGGGAATTACCGTGGCATCTCTCTCCTGTCCACCATAGGGAAAGCCCTCGCTCGGGTTTTGGCCAACAGACTCACCCCCTGTCAGAAAGCGTGCTTCCTGAGTCTCAGAGTGGATTTCGCCCAAGCAGAGGCACCACAGACATGATTTTCATCACACGGCAACTGCAAGAAAAATGCCGGGAACAAAACCAATCACTATACATGGCCTTCATAGACCTCACCAAAGCCTTCGACTCGGTTAACCGTCAGGCACTTTGGCTGGTTCTGTCCAAGATTGGCTGCCCAGATAGATACATCCGGGTACTGAGACTACTGCATGATAACATGTCAGCCACAGTGCTCAGTGGCAGTGGAGATGAAACGGAACCCTTTAGGGTAGACACAGGTGTAAAACAGGGATGTGTCATCGCTCCAACACTATTTTCCACTTTTGTTGCTACTATCCTTCATCTCACAAACATACATCTGCCCCAGGGAGTCGAAATAATGTACAGAACCGACGGTCAACTCCTCAACATCAACCGTTTCAGGGCTAAAGGTCAAACCACCACCATATCCATCATGGAGCTGCAGTATGCAGACGATAATGCCCTCATAGCCCTCTCAGAAGAGGACCTACAGTGCACTCTGTCTGCTTTTGCGAAGGCATACAAACAGCTTGGTCTTGCCATCAATATAAAGAAAACCCAAATCCTCCACCAATCACCACCAAACAGTAGTGCGCCTGTCCTGCCACCAAACCTGTCAATTGACAAAATCCGACTGGAAAATGTGGACCACTTCCCATATCTCGGGAGCCTCCTGTCATCTAAAGCTGTCATTGACGATGAAATTCACCACCGCCTCAGCTGTGCCAGTGGGGCCTTCTCAAGGCTGAGGAAGCGAGTCTTCGAGAACCGTGACCTCCAAGCAAAGACCAAAATCCTGGTCTACAAAGCAGTCGTGCTCCCCACCCTTCTGTATGGGTCAGAAGCCTGGACCACCTACAGCAGGCACTTAAAGGCACTCGAGACCTACCATCATAGATGTCTCAGAAAAATCCTCAGGATCAGCTGGGAGGACCGACGCACCAACACCAGCGTCCTGGAGGAGGCTGGCTTGCCCACCATCACTGCCACGATAGCCCAAAACCAACTCAGATGGACTGGCCATGTAGTCCGCATGCCTGACTCTCGCCTCCCAAAACAAGTCCTTTATTCCCAGCTTGTTGAAGGGAAACGGGCCCCGGGAGGTCAAAAGAAGAGATTTAAGGATAACATCAAGGCAAACCTGACAAAGTGTCGCATAGACCTTAAGTCTTGGGAAGTCAAGGCAAAAGACAGGACGATGTGGAGAAACCTTGTCCGTGAGGGTGCCGCGCAATATAATGACGACCTCCGCCATGCTGCACAAGACAAGCGCAGACTAAGAAAGGAGAGAGCATCCACCAAACAGGCCCAACCCAAACCCACCACCACTACATTCCCTTGTCCACATTGCCCCAGAATAATCGGGTCCAGAATCGGCCTCCACGCCCACCTGAAGACCCACAAGGACCAGGAAGGAGGACAGTCATACTCGACCACGAGTGACCGCCGATGATGACAGTAGTCAGATGAATCGTGAAAACGTGAATAATGGAAACGCCTATAAAAAAAAAAAACGCCAATTTTTATTCCATGGCCGCGGTATTTTTTTTATTTAAACAATGGTATTTTGAAAAGTTTTATAATCTCCGATTTTCTTCAGGGTCATGAATGCTTCCATGCCGGTGTCGTGCAAAATGCTGTATCCCTGAAATATTTTGTGTCCCCTACCGCGGGAGCGCGCATGGGGGCGGAGCTCTGTTCCTTGTTCAGACAGCGGCGGCACATCCGGGTTACGGTATTAGCGATGTCAATGATACAAAATGTGGATTATTACGATCATGCTTTGACTGTCAACAATTTTGTTGGTGTAACATGCCACATTCCTACCCGAATAAATGCTTTTGATCATCCGTACATGACGTGTTGTACTTGTATTCACATCGCTGCACGCACACGCTTCTCTATTGTACACGTCATGCTGCAGAGCTGTTGATCAATTTCATTTTATGGAAATAACATTAATAACATCCTGTAATTTAGTTTATTATTCATTTTATCTTCTGATGGATTGTAAAATAACACCAATATAATGGGAACAAACACTATAGTGTAGACTCAATTCCATGTTAAAAAAATAAATAAAAAAAACCCCAAAAAGACACATATTTTATGCCAGAAAATGTGTCCCACTCACGTTTATTTTTAAAAAAAGTATTCAAAAAATAAAATGAAATAATAATAATAGTAATATTTATTTCCTCAAGCTATGTACTAACATCATGTATTGACTTGACATTAGAGATGTCCGATAATATCGGACTGCCGATATTATCGGCCGATAATTTCCGATATTACATTTTTAAAGCATTTATCGGTATCGGTTTCAAAAATTAAAATGTATGACTTTTTAAAACTCCGCTGTACGGAGTGGTACACGGATGTAGGGAAAAGTACAGAGCAGTTGCGTCTCCCAGTCATACTTGCCAACTCCCTCCGAATTTCAGTGCCCCTCCCGAAAATCTCCCGGGGCAAGCATTCTCCCGAATTTCTCCCGATTTCCACCCAGACAACAATATTGGGAGCGTGCCTTAAAGGCACTACAATTGCGTGCGGGCCCAATCACATAATATCTACGGCTTTTCACACACACACGTGAATACAAGGCATAGTTGGTCAACAGCCATACAGGTCACACTGAGGGTGGCCGTATAAACAACTTTAACACTGTTACAAATATGCGCCACACTGTGAACCATTTCGGGAGAACATCCACACCGTAACACAACATAAACACAACAGAACAAATACCCAGAACCTCTTGCCGCGCTAAATCTTCCGGGACGCTACAAGATACACCCCCCGCTACCCCCTACAACCCCGCCCACCTCAACCTCTTAATGCTCTCCCAGGGAGAGCATGTCCCAAATTCCAAGCTGCTGTTTTGAGGCATGTTAAAAAAAAAAAAGCACTTTGTGACTTCAATAATAAATATGGCAGTGCCATGTTGGCATTTTTTTTCATACCTTGAGTTGATTTATTTTGGAAAACCTTGTTACATTGTTTAATGCATCCAGCGGGGCATCACAACAAAATTAGGCATAATAATGTGTTAATTCCACAACTATATATATCGGTTGATATCGGAATCGGTAATTAAGAGTTGGAAAATATCGGAATATCGGCAAAAAAGCCATTATCGGACATCTCTACTTGGCATTGTACAAAACGTGTGAATTTGGACTCATTTTATTCATGACAAAAAAAGTTAGTAGGGGATACATAATATTTATAATCATTGACATCGATAGGCTCCAGCGACTCCAAAAGGGACAAGCGGTAGAAAATGGATAAATGGATGGACATCGCTAAAAACACGGAAGTGCTGCTGCTGTCTGAACAAGGCACAGAGCTCCGCCCCCAATGCGCGCTCCCGCGGTAGGGGATACAAAAAATATTTCATGGACATTGTGAATTTGCAGGGAGATCCACAGTAGTAAAACATGATTTAATTGACCAAAACAATGAAAATATGCCTATCAAAATAAAATATATGGTGGAATGTAAATGAATGGTGCTGATATGACATTAAAGTTCATTGATACTTTAGGTCAGGGGTGTCCAAACTATTTTCAGTGAGGGCCGCACACACTTAAATCAAAGCATGCGGGGGCCATTTTGATATATTTTTTAAGAAATCCATATTTTGATTTTTTTTTAAACTTTAGGGCTCTGCTCAAGTTTGGTCCAAGGGACACGGAAGTGTCTCAGTTATAATTTAAAGAAAAATAAGTCATATATTATTATTATCTTTTATTCATCGCTTAAATCTCTAGATCAACTTCAGGACTGAAAAGTGTTTTTTTATTATTTAAGTTTTATACCCTTTTGACTTATTGCTACCATATTTGTTATTGTGCAGACATATGGGGAAATAACTACAAAAGTGTACTTTACGGGTTACAAAAAAGATCAGTTAGAATGATACATACTGTTGGCTATAGAAAACATACAAGCCATTTATTTGTTGAATCAAAAATAAAGAAATTCAATGATTTGGTGCATTTACAAATAGCTAAATTGTATTCACAAAGCAAAATATAATCTTCTACACAAGAATGTGTAACAACTCTAACAACAAAAAACTAATTTAACTTAAAACATTTGTATGTACTGTATAACACTTAGAACATTTAGCATATCTGTATGTGGAATTAAATTATAGAAAGGATTGAGCAAAGAAGTCAAACAATGTACTGATATGATCCAGTTTAAGAGGCTGTTCGGATTAAAAGTGTTTACAAAGTATAAGGAAAGAGGATTTAAAAAAACACCGAGACGCTTATTCAAATCAATATATTCTTCATCCCAGTATGTTAATCATGACGATTTAATGACCCATTACAAGAACTGCTGTACTAATAATTCACGGATATAAATTGTGTTACGCAAAGAAGACAGTAAGTGAACATATGTATTGGTAAGTGCTCTGAAGTGGGAAAGGAGTAGAACTAAATAAACCTTATTTCTTCCTACTCCTTTTTGGACACTTGTAAAGAAAAATTATATGACATTTTGTGACGTATCATATTGTAAGTGTATTCATGTTCAAAATAAACTAAACTCAGAAATATGGCAAAAACACAAAATGTGCAATATCCCCTCCCAATTTGTTTTTAAGTGGAATATTTGTTGTGAAGTAATTGGAGTCATAAATAGATACATAATTCACAACACCATTGATTTTAATTCATTACTATTTTTGGAGCAATGATAGTTTAAAAATATCCCACTGAAATGATTGGGGATCCAAAAAGGCCCCCACTCATAAAAGTGATTTTTTTGTTTTACTTTCAAAGCTTAGTTTCTAGATCAACTTTCGATCTTTTCCTCAATTTTAAGTTTTAATAATTTTTTATGTCCTTTCTGTCAAAGAAAACATTGTTGTTTGTATGGCAAACAGACACACATGTTCGATATGAAATAATTTGAGCCTTGAATAAGTCAAAGGGGGCGGGGCTTGGTGGTAGCGGCGGGTGTATATTGTCGCGTCTCGGAAGAGTTAGTGCTGCAAGGGGTTCTGGGTATTTGCTCTGTTGTGTTTATGTTGTGTTACGGTGCGGATGTTTTCCCGAAATGTGTTTGTCATTCTTGTTTGGTGTGGGTTCACAGTGTGGCGCAAATTTGTAACTGTGTTAAAGTTGTTTATACGGCCACCCTCGGTGTGACCTGTATGGCTGTTGATCAAGTATGTCTTGCATTCACTTAGGTGTGCGTAAAAGCCGCATATATTATGTGACTGGGCCGGCACGCTGTTTGTATGGAGGAAAACAAGGGGTTCTGGGTATTTGCTCTGTTGTGTTTATGTTGTGTTACGGTGCGGATGTTCTCCCGAAATGTGTTTGTCATTCTTGTTTGGTGTGGGTTCACAGTGTGGCGTAAATTTGTAACTGTGTTAAAGTTGTTTATACGGCCACCCTCTGTGTGACCTGTATGGCTGTTGATCAAGTATGCCTTGCATTCACTTATGTGTGCGTAAAAGCCGCATATATTATGTGACTGGGCCGGCACGGTCTTTGTATGGAGGAAAAGCGGACGTGACGACAGGTTGTAGAGGACGCTAAAGGCAGTGCCTTTAAGGCACGCCCCCAATACTGTTGTCCGGGTGGAAAATCGGGAGAATGGTTGCACCGGGAAACTTTCGGGAGGGGCACTGAAATTCGGGAGTCTCCCGGGAAAATCGGGAGGTTTAAACCGATACCGATAATTTCCGATATTATATTTTTAAAGCATTTATCGGACATCTCTAATTTTGATTCGTTATTTTTGTGCAATGACATCTTAAAACAACAGTCTGCATGGCAGCTTTGTGTTATTAAAGTCAACATTGCAACTTTTTCTAGTTACTTTTCACCTGTATGCTCTTTTATTCCATTTTTTTTTTAAATGTTTTTTTCAAAAGTATTTTTAGAATGTGCATTTGGACATCTGGGCAGCACACTTTGGACACCACTGCATTAAAAATACATTGCAACAACATGTTGAACGTTACCTTACACACAAACAGTTAATAACACACATGTAGTACCATTTCAAAGACATGTTGGTTATTGTGAATGTGCGTACCTTTTCGTGATCCAACATAGTGAGTCCTTTTACCCCAGCCAGGATTAGGTTTTTGGCCACTTCAGCACCCAGACCTCCTAAACCAACCAAGAGAACCCGAGATCCTCGCAGTCTGCAGGCAAAATACAAACCATTTTACCCGTCAATACGTTTGTTTTCGCACAGGTTTTCAAAATAAAAGCCACATGGCTAAAATAAAACACCCTTTGCCAGAAAATATGCAGTCTATCCACGTTTGCTTACTTGGAATGTTAAGATCAAAAAACAAACGTTGATCAAAAGCCCATCCATCATCAAGAAAGACTTGAGTGGCTGTGTGCCGCTTAGCATTAGCATGACAAGCTAACGTGTGTACCTCTTCTGGGCATCCAAGCCCCACAGACGGATTTGACGATCATATTGAGCAGCCTCTTCCTCTGTAATGACCGGATCCTCCTTCTCGATCATGTCGATCATTTCACCTCCCGCCAATGAAAGAAAGAGTTACGATAAACGTGAAAGTTTGGCGAAGCGACACTGGCAATTGTTTCAAAAGCCGCGAATCGGCGCAGAGTGATGACGTCAGAGGGAGGTACTTTTTTTTATTTTTTTAAATACTATGTTTTTTTTTCTTCTTTTCTTTACATTACACTGAACCGTAAAGCCATTTTAGCCAGATCAATTTGTATTTGTGATGTATTTTCTTTCATCTTAAAAAAAGCTATAATTATAGGTGTTACAGGAAAAAAAAAATGTTGACGTGCATAAAAATTACGAATACTTTTAACAAATGAATGACTAAAATCTATGAACCGGCCATTTCTAAATCTATTATTACTTTACTTTTTACAAAACATTACAATCGTTGATTTACTAAGCGGGTGCTTTCTATATTAACGTGACCAATTGTATTTATCCCTGAGCGTAGACTTACTAACAATTTCAGGATTTTAGTCCACACAAAACAATCACACAAAATTATTATTTTGGATGATGATCATATTATGTATGTCATTGTTTGGCTGTGGTATTTCGAAATGCCTAACTAAGCTATTCACGTTGTTATATCACAGCGGGAGAAATTGACCTACATTGTTGTGTAACTACGAATATTTTGTTAACAAGCAGTGACATTTTATTTCAGTTTTATTGAATATACGTGATCTGATTAACTGTATTGGGGTATGCATGATTATTAACCGTGTATCGACATGTACTGTGTTGAGCGTCAATTCTGTTTGCCTGTGAGACAAAATAAAGGACGTATTTTTTGCAGTTTCACTCGGTAATGTCCGTGAGAGGCACACAAGAACGTTGCTGTGGTGACGTCACGATCGGAAAAGCCCGGCCCATTTTTTTCGCGATGAAGACAGTCGGCCATTTTAAGTGTTTCAGTCGTCATTTCACATCGCTTCAGTAGGACGGAGAACGTCTGGACTCAATTTCAGCAAATTTCTCTTACAACTGTTATGGAGCACTGCCTACTATGAACTGAAATTCAACTAAATCCAAAACCTAGTAGATCTCTGTGAAGTGACGCATAAGCCAGTAGTTTGCAGTGTCGAGTTTGAATTTTTGGCACCTTCATGTTAGCTAACGGTTAAGAGGAAATGGCGGTGGAAAGCATGACTGTCCATCCAAACTCCCCAACTTCCAACCACGAACACAACAGTCTCCTGACTGACGAAAGGTCGAGTAATTCTACAATCATATTTCAATGAAACTATTTATTTGTCCTGTGCTTTAACACAAAAGCCCGGGATGCATTTTTCCTTTTTTTTTTGTCAGAGGGATTAAATTCGCCTTTTCTGGAAAACGGTAACGAGGTAACGAACTGTCCTGACACGACGACGCCAACTGGGAGGCCAAATAACGTCTGACAATAACGTTTTCCCTTATTTTATTACGTTATCCCACTCGGACGGTTAAGCGACTCAACGCGGAGGGATAATGACGACCAATATGAGAAGGCCCGAACCTCCGAAACGTTATTTTCACTTCAGTCAACTTCGACGAATTTAAGACACGGTCGAACGTTTCGCGTTAACGAACAAACGATTTTATTTGGTGTGTGAGTAGATTTCATTTGGGTGTGGCGAACAAACAACTTTGATAGGCGTGTGCCCTTGTCGGGGCTAACTTAGCCACGTTAGCTCGACGCTAAGCTAACAGCTAACTGCTTTCATAAACATCCTTGACTTTGTCGCGCGTTACGTCGCATACCACGGATTTATCCACGCTGCGCACGTATATTCAAAGTTCTTCAAACATATCTTTACTAACCAATTACGACACAAACGTCTTACTGGAGGATACGGTATTTGCACTATACACTATAATATGATAATTAAAATTTTTGCAGAATTATGGCAATTCCATTTGCCAGTCAAGCACTCTTAAATTCCCAAGATTGGAGTCCTTTCTATAATGTCACCGTTAAAGTTCATTGGAAGGGCATGTTAACTAACTCCTAGCTAGTCTTAAGATTGTGCTGTTTGATTAACACTTCCAAATGGACTAGCCCCAAATATGTACCAAAGTTGTGTAAAATGTCTGCAAAGCATCCCAGAAGTCAAACACCAAGCTGAGTTTCGACCTAACCCCCAGTTGCCAGTTGGCAAATTGCAATGTGTAGTTAAGTCCAATTTCCAACACCCACTAACTCCTCCAGTGACCCCAAGTTGTTAAGGGGAGGACTTTTAATGGTTGTGTTTGCAAAATATGGAGAAAGCCTGTCACAGTAAGTATCCCCCATTTTTAATCGTGGCCCTTCTCTTTGTAGCAGCTATTAGGTTCTGGACACATTCTGGAGTTAATGCCTCTTTTAACCAATGTGCATGGTGTGTCTGGCAGAGAGGAATAATCTTGTGCTCAGTTGACTGTAAAATATATATTTCTGATCATTTGGAGTCGTTAATAACGACACTTGTGTTTACCTTCATTGCTATGAAACATAGCTTCCCCACTGCACCATTTTATTTTAGTCCAGTTGCGTGTTTGTCAAATCATTGACTATTCAGCCCAACTGTCAGTCTCTTGGCAGGGAACAGAAAAGCCAGGTGTTTGCGCTACTTGCAACTTATGAGCTGGTTTTCTTGGCCTGCGGGTGACATGAACATGTAGAGAGGCCCTCAGTTTGTCCATGTGAAGTCCCCCCTTCATAATAGTGTCAAATCCTAGTGCTTTAGCTTGATGTAGTTCTTTGTCATTAGACCAGTGATTCTCAAAATGTGGTAAGGGGCTCCATCTCGTGTTACGCCAAATAATAACTTAATCAAATATTCGAACACAGTATTACTGTTCAAACCGTGTGTAATGTTACAGTGGCCGAACATATTAAATATACTGAATAATAGAATTTCAATGTTGGTCATTATGGTGGTACTTGGAGAGCCAAGTGTTTCCTGAGGTGGTACTTGGTAAAAAAAAAAAAAAAAAAAAGTTTGAGAACTGTTGAATTGACAAATAGGGCAACATGTGTGACAGGTTGGCAAACATGCCTAAAGCTTATAGTTTTGTGTAAGTGAATTGATAAAGTTATGAGCTTTTATGTTATGTCAGGCTTAATTAAATATGCAACTTCCTATTAAAGTTAAAGTACCAATGATTGTCACACACACACACTAGGTGTGGTGAAATTTGTCCTCTGCATTTGACCCATCCCCTTGTTCACCCCCTGGGAGGTGAGGGGAGCAGTGGGCAGCAGCGGTGCCGCGCCCGGGAATCATTTTTGGTGATTCAACCCCCAATTCCAACCCTTGATGCTGAGTGCCAAGCAGGGAGGTAATGGGTCCCATTTTTTATAGTCTTTGGTATGACTCGGCCGGTGTGTCCCTGAGCAAAATACTGAATCCCAAGCTGCACCGTCATTAGGAGGGCAATCAGGTGACAAAGTGTGCTTTGAAGGAAGGGTATTATACAAGTTAAAGGGACATTAAGATCAAAGATGTTGCCATAGAGCATGCTTGTAGCCTTCTGAAGTGTTTTTTGCAGTCACCAAAAGCTGAGTCAAAGCCTCTGTTGTCTGTCCCAGCTTCCTGCAGACAGCGCAGGGGAAAGCAAACTTTGTAATTGTCAATTAGTTGCTAATTTAACCCCTCTGCCCTCTTCCATGCCAGTAGTGTGTGGCTGTCATGTCCCTTCAATCAATAATGAGAAAAATCTAATACGAAATGCTTTGTTTGATAAATAATAGTTGAAGACACAAGACTAGTTGTTAAACTCAATGACTGCAAGTTTATTAATCTACTGTATATCCTGATAGTTTGTTTATTTAACTCTTTGAATTATTGTGCGACATGTTGCTTTAAAAATACACAAATTTAACGTTAATGTCGTTCCTGTCGGTGTAGGCATGAGGATGGCGAGCTGGAGGAGGGCGAATTGGAAGACGATGGGGGAGATGTAGTGACGGGAGGCGACGCGTCCGCCCCAGGAGTAGTAGGAGGTGGCGATGACGTGGTCGACGAAGCAAGCGGAGGTGGGGGCGCGGCAGGGGACGGAGGCGGGGAGCGGCCCGCGCGGAGCAAAGAGCGCCACGCAGGCAGCGAGACGGACGAGGAAAAGTCCCACCGTCGCAAGCGTAAGAGGAAGAAGGAGAGGGAGCGAGAGCGGGAGAAGAGGAGGGCTAAGAAGAAACGCAAATCCAAACACAAAGTAAGAGTCGTCATGACGACCCAAGTTTTTCTAATTGTTAGCGGGTTCCTCCTCACCAACCCAAATTGTCTCCTACAGCGTCACGCGTCGTCCGATGACGACTTCTCGGACCTCAGCGATGACTCCGACTACTCTCCCAGCGAGAAGAGGAAGTACAGAGAGTACAGCCCCCAGTACCCGCCCACCGTAAGTCTCGTAAACGCTGCCGCACTGTCCACCTTCTTCGTCACGTGATTGGTCAACTTGTCTCTCCAGTCGCACGGAGGCTACGGCGGCTCAAAGAAGGGCGGCTACATGAAGATGGACAAGCAGGGCTACGGCGGCTACGACGGTTACGAAGAAGACAACTACGAAGGAGAGGAAGAGGGAGACATGGGGGATGGAGAATACGATGACTACAACAAGGAACTCCACATGTACCGCAAGTCCAAGGAGGGCGGCCGCGGCGGACGAGGTGGGTGCGAGGATCCAAACGTTGTGGGTGGTACTGGTCTGCATTGTAGTGATAGGGCAGCCGCATCAGTGATGTCAACGGCATGGAGTACCGTATTTTCCGCACAATAAGGCGCACCTTCAATGAATGGCATATTTCAAAACTTTGTTCATATATAAGGCGCACCGGATTATAAGGCGCACCTATGCATCCATTAGATGGAGCTGCGCTAAAGGGAATGTCAACAAAACAATCAGATAGATCAGTCAAACTTTATTAATAGATTACAAACCAGCCTTCTGACAACTCTGTTCACTCCCAAAATGAATAAACCGCTGTTTTATTATTTTCCCCGAGGTAATGTCAGTGACGTGGTGTTTTGTTTATCTTTTAACAACAGCAAGGTATAACAGTAGTGCAACATTTCTATCACATAGTGGGAGGTAACTTTTCCCTGATTCAATAAACAGGTAAAAAACAGTGATATTGTGAGGGTAAATCAAACGTTAGTGCAATCACAATATAGTAACACTGGAAATAGTGCAGAGCAATAACAATATATCAGTAACTCAATGTTGCTCAAACGGTAATGTAACAACACACAAAATAAACATGTAAATCTCACTTATGAAGTTATTCCTCATTCACGAATCCTTCGAACTCTTCTTCAGTGTCCGAATTAAACAGTTGGGTGAATACGGCATCCAACATGCCGTCTCGTCGAAGTCGTCAATAATGGAGTCAGTGTCGCTGCTGCTCTATTCCCGTGTTCTACTGCGTGACTGATCGTCTTAAGTTAAAACTCTGCGTCGTAAGCGTGTCTCTTAATAGGAGCCATTTTGGGGTCTTTATATAAACAAACAAATGGAAATCAAAACGGCACGCCTCGCGCAGTCATATATCCCAGCATGCACCGCACGTTTCTTCTTCTACGGGGGCGGCTGCTTAGAAGAAGTTCTTCTTCTACGGGGGAAAATGAAGTTGGCGGCTGCTTACCGTAGTTGCGAGACCTAAACTTTATGAAAATGAAGTTTAGGTTTGTTGTGGCTCAATATTGGTCCAAATATAAGGCGCATCGGATTATAAGGCGCACTGTCAGCTTTTGAGAAAATTGGAGGTTTTTAGGTGCGCCTTATAGTGCGGAAAATACGGTATTATTCGGAGAAAGTTGCGTTGATTCAGTGTGGACGATGGAGAACCGCGGCAGTGAAGCCAACTCGCAGAGGCGACGCTCGCACGGGGAAGGGGAAAGCGAGGCGGAAGTGTCGGCTGTCATGTTGACGTCGGCGCAACGTGAACCTTGAAGTAAAATGGAAGCATTTGTTTGTCCTGCAGCCCGTCGAGTCAAAAACATTTCGAAGTTAGCATGTGAGCTGCACTATTGTTGATGAAGCGATGTGTCTAAGTTGTCTTGTTACTGCAGGGGGCAGAGGTCGCATGAGGAACATGAGAGGCCGTGGAGGAATGAGGGGTGGACGGCGAGGAAGAGGAGGCAGCAGAGGAAGAGGACGAGGTGGAAAGATGGGAGATGATGATGGAGATGGTTATGGGGAGGACATGGACGTGAGTGTTGTCCTAATCTTCCTATTTTGTGATAATTTTCTGGACATTTCCTGCCTGTTTTAATTCTTTTTTACTTCAGCAGTATTTTCCTCTCCCATTTATATATATTTTTAATAGTATTTTCTGTGTAGCACCAAAATAAGTCATTTTAGGTTACATTTCATACAAAACAGGTGTTTGCATTGTGCTTTTAGCAATAAAATTAAACAACTTATAAATCTAATAGGGGTGCAAGGTGATTATTGGACTGATATAACGATTTATGATGTCATACCGATAAATCCGATAACACTAAAACAAATAGCAACGATAACTATTTAAAAAAAACGCTCCAATAAGGTGAGATTATCCATTTTGTGCTGTTAGGGTGAGCAAATCAAGCGCTCATTTTCTCCTACGTGTCTTGCTGTAAACAGGTTCACAATATCATTATTTTATATCGGTCGATATCAATAATTATTGATACTTTCTATGACCTATTGAGAATAAGGACCAAGAGAAAAATATAATAAATGTAAACATTTTGATCTAAAATGTAACCTTTCTCTGATTATAATGCCCTTAGCTATCAAGGCTGTAAAGACATGTCAACACAAGCATGGAAAACAAATGTAAACACAATTCTAAAATCACATTGAACACAATACTACAACAATAACCTCTTAAAATTATTATGGTGCACAAAAAAGAATATGTAAGAAATGCTTAATAAACTGTAACAAAATAGTGCAGTGTGTGAAAATGTAAACAGAAACCTAAGCTGGTGTTGAATTACTGATTACGAGCGTCTTGGTCTGACTCCAGTCAACAACAAACAAACAAACAAAACTGCCATACTGTCGAGGTGACTTTTTATCGACAATTTCTTTGTTCTCTGTATGAATGTAACGTTGTGGACATTTCTTATCACGGTTATTCCGACCAAATTTATCACGGTTATCATTATCGCTGTATTTTTAAATGTGCTCCAAATTTTCAAAAAGTACTTATACTTAAATCTTTTAATCCAGTTTTATCAGAAAAACACAACAAATTCAAAATGATTTCCTTAAAACATACATTTTTGTTGATAAGAACACTGCTTGTGCCTCAAGTAGAAATTGAATGTGCGTATGAAAACAACACAATCATTATAAACAAAGTAATATGGCAGAAACAAAATAATAATATAATTAAGTAAAAGTGAAAATTGTTTAAGTTAGCACCTTATGGACATAGTAAATAAAAACAAATGTAAGAATTTTACAAGATGGCACCTGATGGCCATAAGACGTAATTGCACTTTTTGTCCATGTAAATAAAAATGGTGTAGTCATATATGAGATTATGGCCGAAGTCATAATTAAGATTATTTTTTATTAATAGTGAAATCACAATTATTAAATTAAACGTGACACCGTCATGTAATTTATATTGTCTAATAAAAAGGCTGTAAATAAACGTTATCCATTTATTTAAAGACAAATATGTCTTTTTGTTAATTAATAGTATCAACGTGTCAGTTTTTTGTCATTACATTATGCCTTTATCTCGGTTTTTATATTTTGATAGAAAGGTATTTTTTAAGTTATGTACATGTACTAAATGTATGTCCATGTACATGCTGTATCGGGACAGATCCATTAAGAGTTTGAGCAGCAATATGTCATATGAATTAACTATATACAATAAAACATTAACACAATGCTGTCACATGAATAGTTTTTAAAGTAATACATTTGTGAAATTAACAAACCCACAAAATGTAAAAACATTGTTAACTTTTTGATATCAATATAAAACACAAAGCAGTTTGACTAATGAAGATAACGTCTAATAAACAAGCTTTGTTCTTTAACAACACCATGTGTTGCACAACAGTTTGGCCAACAAAATTAAACAGGAGTGATACCTCTCACATCTAATACCCAATCTTCACAGCCTGCGTTTAATTCGAAGAGATGACAAAACATTTTAGCTAGTATTTATGTTATCAAAATACTGAAAAATTAGCAGCTAACTAAAGAACAAGTGAGCATTCCAGTAAACACACTCAAAACTTTATAAACAAGTTGTGGCAACGTTCTCGACACATCGCCTGATGCATGTTTCCTCACGTTGTTAACTCTGTCAAAGTGGCAGGATGGTGTGTTGAGAAAATAAAAGCAACATAAAATATTTTTCTCCTACACGGTATACTTTTAGCCTGGGACAAATGTGTTTGTTTCTAATATTGTCCAAACCTGTCGTCATTTAATAGCAGCAGTGCGCTCTTGAACGCACCTGAGACTACAAGGAAATGAAGCGAGGGAAAATTAAGTTAAATAAAGCGCTCCGTTTACTCTGAGGGGAACTCCAGAGCAAAGTCTGTGTAGTTCCTTTCCGCCATGTTACAAGCCAAACAACGCTAATGCGCATGCGCCGGCGCTGCTGTCAGTCTTTTCCAGGAAGTAAGCACTGTTGCCTAAAATACATTAATAAATTACGTTTTTTGATTCATATTAATTACGCGTCTGTCGCGATACGTATTGCTATCGTTTCATCTACCAGCCCCGTCATTTCTAAAAATATTATACAAACAACAGCATGCTCTTTCTGTTTACATGGTCGCATGTTTGCAATTCATCATCTGTGATTCTATTTAAATGACACTTTTAATTAGATTTTGATTATTTTTAATGTTTTTGGTTATGAAAGTTTAAAATATAACTGCAAAGGATGAATTGATGCCATCGGCAACGCTGCTTGCATGCGTGTGTTTTATGATCACTGATCATCCACAGCCTTCACACAAACACATACGTGCATGTGTGCACCCCGTATGTAACCGTAGAGGAGCGATCGCATTATTGTGTCCATATTCAAAAGCCACTCCGCCAACTGCAACTCCAAAGCTGAACACTTTGTTTGGACATATCTCGTACTCTGGATGGAATGATATTGTTAATGTTTTTCTGCAGTTTGATGACGACTTTGACAACATGGGTGACGACGACTATGATGACTATCAGTACAAGAAGTCCAAAGACAGAGGAAGAGGTAAATCAAACCTGTTTTATACTCCTTTTTTTATTACTATCTTTTAAAGCCAAATCACAGTTTTATATGTTTTTGATATATGGTAAACATTCAGAGGATTTACATAGTTAATTAAAACAGTTCTAGTAATTAGATAAAGGGGCTTTTTGGGAAACTTGCTCATAGTTAAATTTTTCAAAGCAAAAAAATATAACAAAAACAGCGCTGGCTCGCTTTAACCATTAGTAGTTTAACGGAACACATTTGTTTTACAGTTGTCTATATTTTTCAGATTTGTCAAGTTTATGTAATATTTTTTACTGGCCCAAATAAAATGCTTGTTGTTTACGGCGGTCATACTCCCTGTCTCGTCCACACGTATGCGCAGGGAGCACGCGCACATATACAAAAGAAGTCCAAGAGAAGCAACAAACAATTTGTCGTCATGTTGTTATGGTACAATATACATTTGATGATAGCTAACGCTTGCTATCCAAATTGCTATTAGCTAACAACACCCGAAGCTAATGCGCATGCACCTGTTACGTACGTACGTAGTGTATGTCATTATGTCCTCAAAGCCATAAGAGGGCCTGATATACTGTGTAGAATACATTGGAAAGTTAGCACCCTCTAGGCATCTGTATAAATGTTGCAAACAGACCCTTTAAGTCATGTGAAAACCATAGATTTATATCACGTTAGTGTTGCTTTCTGTTATGCGAGAGATGCGCGTTAGTCTCTTTTTAAAATGTGTTTATTTAATTTTTGACATACACAATCCATAAATACACATGTCAAATGTTCTCTCTCCCCCCCAAACAAATAACCCACAAACTTAATCTCTTTCTTGTTTTGACATGTCATTTTCTTCTGTGTGCGGGGAGCAGGCTTGGGGCGGGGTTTGGTGGTAGCAGGGGTGTCATTCTTGTTTGGTTTTGGTTCAAAGTGTGGCGCATTATTAGTAAGAGTGTTAAAGTTGTTTTATATGGTCACCGTCAGTGTAACCTGTCTGGGTGTTGACCAAGTATGCCTTGCTGTCAAGTACGTGAGCAAGCAGAACATGTATATTGTATAACAATTGTTGGACTGGCACTCTGTCAATACAGATTGTAGAGGGCGCCGAATGTTGTACGATCATAGCACGCCCTTATTATAACTACCGTATTTTCCGCACTATAAGGCGCACCGGATTATTAGCCGCACCTTCAATGAATTACATATTTCATAACTTTGTCCACCAATAAGCCGCCCCGGACTATAAGCCACGCCTACGCTGCGCTAAAGGGAATGTCAAAAAAACAGTCAGATAGGTCAGTCAAACTTTAATAATATATTAAAAACCAGCGTTCTAACAACTCTGTTCACTCCCAAAATGTACGCAAATGTGCAATCACAAACATAGTAAAATTCAAAATAGTGCAGAGCAATAGCAACATAATGTTGCTCGAACGTTAATGTCACAACACACAAAATAAACATAGCGCTCACTTTCTGAAGTTATTCTTCATTCGTAAATCCTTCGTCTTCGGTGTCCGAAGTGAAAAGTTGGGCAAATTTACGATCCACTGGCAGATGTTGGCGTCGTCTGGCGCTGCCTCCTCGTCTTAGTGAAGGTGTGTTCGCCTTCTGTCTTCCATTGTTCCCACGCAGTTAGCAGTCTAGCTTCGAATGCCCTGTTGACACCAATATCTAGCGGCTGGAGGTCTTTTGTCAATCCACCCGGAATGACGGCGAGTATTGAATTAAGCGCGTAAGCGTGTCTCTCAATGTGCTGTTATGAGCTAGCAAATATAACAACTACACTACCCAGCATGCAACGATAGTTACGAGCATGCGCGGTAGCCCTGAGAAGTTCCCACGCAGTTAGCAGTCTAGCTTCGAATGCCCTGTTGACACCAATATCTAGCGGCTGGAGGTCTTTTGTCAATCCACCCGGAATGACGGCGAGTATTGAATTAAGCGCGTAAGCGTGTCTCTCAATGTGCTGTTATGAGCTAGCAAATATAACAACTACACTACCCAGCATGCAACGATAGTTACGAGCATGCGCGGTAGCCCTGAGAAGCGATGTTGTATGCTGGGAGTTCGAATGTGGTTATGAGCACGCTATGAGAAAACGTTGAGAACTCAGTTAACACGCCTCGTCTGCATTATTTATAATTAGACAGACAACACACTTAATAGGAGCCATTTTGGGGTCTTTACATAAACACACAAATGGAAATGAAACGTCACATATCCCAGCATGCACCGCGCGCTTCTTCTACGGGGAAAAAAGATGGCGGCTGTTTACCGTAGTTGCGAGACCTAAACTTTATGAAAATGAATCTTAATATTTATCCATATATAAAGCGCACCGGGTTATAAGGCGCACTGTCAGCTTTTGAGAAAGTTTGTGGTTTTTAGGTGCGCCTTATAGTGCGGAAAATACGGTATAAGGGTGAAAATCGGTGAATATTAATCTCGGGAGTTATCTGCGAGAGGCACTGAAATCCGGAAGTCTCACGGGACAATTGGGGGGTTCAGCAAGTAAGCAGCTGAGCCGCATCAGAGTGATCAAAGAGCCGCGGGTTGCCGACCCCTGACTTAGAGGGTTCGGTTCAATCTTTTTGCCAATTACCAAAGACAAGGTATTAAAAATTTTGCATAGATAATTTTTTGCAGATACATTTTCAAGCTACTTTCTGACCGTCTCTTCAGGGTGAAGTGAATTATATTTATATAGCGCTTTTCTCTAGTGTCTCAAAGCGCTTTTACATAGTGAAACCCAATATCTAAGTTCCATTTAAACCAGTGTGGGTGGCACTGGGAGCAGGTGGGTAAAGTGTCTTGCCCAAGGACACAACGTCAGTGACTAGGATGGCGGAAGCGGGGATCGAACCTGCAACCCTCAAGTTTGTGGCACGGCCACTCTACCAACTGAGCTAAAGCGCCCTTTTGGACGCACCGTTTTGTGGCTGAACAATACGCTACTTTGTATTAGAAATGACAACAATGGAGGATGCATATGCATGTACGAGCTAGTCTGTTCCACAACAAGAGGATAGAGGAAAAAGAAGGAGCTTATTGATCACGCCGTCGGACTCGCACAAAGCACTTTGGGTAAATTTCAACCTTTATATGACGCTGACGTCACCCATGGGAAAAACATCACAAGAGGGGAACATTTCAAACAGCTCGTTTCAAGGAAGTATGAAGGAAGGCAAGATTATGCTTTTGCAAAATAGGTCTCCTTTAAGAGAATACACCTCTTGAGCACAGTGGAGACTTAAACTAGGATGGAGCCACACATTTTTTTACCATAGGGATTTGCTGTTTTGTAGACCCTTTGAATATTCTTGTTAGGAAAACTATGAAATCTGTGGTGGAAAAAATACTTGAAATCCTGTTTTACATCTGAATACTGTGGAAGTTTCTTCTATTTAAGACTATTGAAACTGTTTGCGGTCCAGGCGGCAGAGGCGGTCGAGGGAGAGGCCGAGGCAAAGGACGCATGATGAGGGGCAAAATGAGGAGCAGAGGGAGAGGACGGGGTGACATGGGCGATGATGACAACAATGGAGACATGGACAACGGAGTATGATCTCTATCTACTTCACTCGCACATCATCTTTATTTATTACTCTGAAATGACAACAAATGTCTAATCTCTTTCTTGTTTTGACATGTCATTTTCTTCTGTGTGCGTTTCAGGATGGAGGAGGGGATGGTGGACAAGGAATGGGCAAGAGGAATCAGCATGACAAGTACCAGGACAAGAAAGGGAAAGCCATCTGCAAGTACTACATTGAAGGCAGATGCACCTGGGTAAGATAAAAACATCTAACGCTTTTAATATAATGTTATGTTTTATCATTACATACGGTTGCCAGCTTTGGCACAAAAGTCCAGTCCACAAAAAGCAGATTTATTGTATTCCTTCTTCAACCACTAGGGGGACCATTGCAACTTCAGTCATGACATTGAGTTGCCCAAGAAGAAAGAGCTGTGCAAGTTTTACATCACTGGATACTGTGCTAAAGCCGACCACTGCCCTTACATGCATGATATCCTTTATTGATGCCTTACAAGCAACGTTTTTGATGAAAAACGTTTCATAAACTTTGTGTTTCCCCTTAACGCAAACTTTACGTGAATTTCCCTGCAAGCTGTTCCACACCACAGGAAAATGTGTCAACGGTGACGAATGCATGTTCTCCCATGATAACCTAAATGAAGACACCCAGGAGCTGCTGAGCAAGGTAACGCCCACTCACTCACGAGCAGACGATTACATTTCATGGAACCTAATCACTTCATGTTGTTATCTTTAGATGCTGGCAGAGGACGCAGAGGCTGGAGCGGAGGACGAGAAGGAAGTGGAGGAGCTGAAGAAGCAAGGAATTAACCCTCTCCCTAAACCTCCACCTGGTGTCGGCCTCCTCCCCACTCCTCCTCGCGCGGTGCCTGTCGACGGGAACGGCGGAGCGGGAGATTTTGGAGGCCCTGCGGCCGGTGACTTTGGGGGTGCCCCTGCTGCCAATCAAGTGTCCACCGCCCCCATGGCTCCATCCCAGCCTGGATCGGCTCCTAACCCCTGCATGGGTGGTCCACCTGTACAAAACCCTGAAGGAGCTTCTTACCAAGGAGTGCCCCTAAATCCCAATGGGCCTCCGCAACACATGGGCCCTTCTCCTGCTGGTGGTGGTGGAGGCGGCGGCGGGAAGAAGATCCCCTCCCTCTTTGAGATCAAAGTGCAGCCGACAGGACAACTCGCTCAAAAACTTGCTGTCAGGTGAGTCCACGCTCATTAAGTTGCTTCATCTTGACTATTTGTTTTGATAGGGGTCTCCCTAACTTCTTCTTCACTTCCCATTCAATACCGATATTGCAGCCTTGAGTATTGGCTGATATTTATCCGATAGGATGTCGGCTCAAATCATACATACTTTTATTTTTTTGTAGTGTGGAATGTTAGGAAAGTTTCATCAAGCAAAATTAATCAGAACAATGGAAAGTATGAAAAACACCAACCTATTTGTTTTAAGTTTTAAACCAAACATCCACATCTTGGCTTTGAGTTGTAAATGACAAAGCAAATTGTGTTATCTAATAATGTATTTCATTGATAGTGATGCAACGATATCAAAATATCACGGTACGATATTATTGGGGTATATAAAAAAATAAAAGACTTTAAAATGCCATAGTGTGTAAAATGAAGTAGTAGGAATGTTTATGATAACGGGTGTACAGTGCGACAAATTTACTCGCAAATGCGACTAAAAATAGACTGTGCGACTTGAAAAAAAACCTGTCGCACATCTGCGAATAGGGATTTCAACCCTTTCATCGCATTGTGTTCCTAAAAGAAATCCATCCAAATTTGATCCAACCTAGAGTAAAATGTCTGCCCACCTGTATAACATGTTTGAAATACTCTCATAACCGGCATAACCAAACGGCAATTATTGACGTGGAAGTGATCACTCAGTGCGTGCTCAAAGCTGTATCCCTTCCTCATGCGCCATGCATAGAGGGGAGCACCGCTCCTCCTAGTTTACACACTTGGACTCTCAGCCTTCCCATCACAGAAGAAACACGGTCCTAGTTAGAGGAACTGGTCAGTAAAACACAACGTTCTTCTCACCACCTTAAAACTTGACACAAACTGCACTGCGCTGCGCTAGTAACTACAAAGGTCGGAGGGAAAATGGAACAACAAATCAATGATATAGAAGTGACAAACTTGCTGTTCAAACAATACCCAGTTTGTTGACAAGATCATACAGCCATGGAAGCACATTCAGCCTATTTATTAAGCACAGGTAACATAAACCAGTGAAAGATTCAAAAGAGCTGCCGTCAGAGCTGACAAACTACCGCTGCTAGCCTGCTCAGCAAACAAAACAGCTTTAACTAAACTCGCTGACGTCACGAGGCAACAGGCACCGCCTTTTTAAAGGGACACACGCACACTGAAACTTACTCAATTGCATTATGCCAGTTATTTGAAAGTTTTGTTTAAGTAATGCAATATTTACTTTCTCTGTTGCTGCTGATGTTTAAACATGTCCTCTTAAACCAGGGCACTTTATTTCACATGTTGTTCTTTTATGTTTTTATTAGCTGAAAATCTAAGCATAGCTAAATGTTTCTTTAAAGAAGATTGGAAAAAATTTTGACTTATATTATTTTCAAGGCTTTTTCTTTTTTCTTAGCTCAGACCACCTTTTAAGTTGGGATTTTGTTATACAAAACCTACTTTTCTTACTTGTTGGTACCTGTTTTTGTGTATTTGGGATCCCCATCAGTCCCAAAAATTTGAAATCAAGGCATGGTGAAACTATTTAGTTACATCAACGGATATTTCCATTTATGGGTTAGTTTATAGGCCAAACTATATCGATATATGAGTTTTGATCCATATCGCCCAGCCCTACAATTGTGTTAGTGACAGTTTTAGCACAGTTTAGGGATTTTCTCTTTGTGTGAGCGTTGCAGGAGGCCTTATCATGGCATTGTGTCTATATATATGAGCGCCCATATATGTTGTTTAAGTGTTATTAACGAAATTGTGATATTTTACACATTTCATATTGCTACTAATTTTTTTCTGTGCTACAAAAAAATGTATGTGCTACACTTTTTTTTTATTTAGTAGCACCGGTGCTACTAGGGAAAAAGCTAAGCGTACACCGTGATATAAACACATTTACTGTAATTGAACACAGATATAATGCTAAAATGACGTTGAGCTTAGCTGGCTTCATCTTTTCCAGGTGATGGTAGCTTATTAAGTTGCTTCGGCGAGTAGCAGTTGCTTTTCCTCGGCACCATATGTCTTGAACGTGTCTGTTTTGACTTGGAACACTCTAGATGAACGTGGCGCGTTTTATTACCTTGCCACACTTCGCCACGGTTTATTTGTCCGTTTGTTAGCCACATAACTTTAAAAAGTTATAAACAGATTTTTTTTAAATAAATTCCTATATCTACTACGAAGTGAAACACATTTTACTTTCTCTTTTTCTCCACGCCCCCACATGGCGAACCCGTGCTGCGCCAATAGTGAAATGATGTCATTTTTACGAGATGAGACGGCCAGTACGAAATGAGTTGCATGCCAAAAACACTCTTGATAGGAGAGGAGACACTGCTTTATTCAAAACTGAGACAGACCAGAACCTCTAACAATGACGGAGTTACCAACTGCTGTACTTTCTCCTAGAAGCCAGACACCCAGTAGCAACCAGGCAGCGACCCCCGCACCTGGGGCTCCCCCGCCCTGCTTCCCCACCCCGCCAGGAATGATGTCCCCTGACATGCAGAACCAGGGGCCACCCATGATGGGAGGATTTGCATCTGGGGATTGCCCTCCACATGGGGGCGCTATGCCTCCTCAGGGTGGAGGGAACTACTTCAACAATTTCTTCAATCAGCAGGAGGGTATCAAGATGGAAGGAGTGGTGGAAGAAGGTGAGAAAGTGTTCCAATAATTCATAGTGACAATGACGTTTCATTTTCTGAGGTCTGACGTCTCTGTCCCTCACACCCAACAAACTTTTAGGAAGCAAATTTAGCAACCAAGAAGATGCTGCTAATGGAGCCAACCAAGGAGGAATATCTGTCTCGGACCTCCTGCCTCCAGCACAGCGCGTCCTCTTCATGAGGATCCAACAGAAGCAGCAGGAGAAGGATCGAGCTCGCCGCATGGCGGATGGAGGCGCAGACAAAAGCAGAGACATAGAAGGTAAATGTTGACATGTCCGCCGTCTTTTCGGCCATTTTTGAAAACCACTCATTAGTGTTTGTTGTGCAGGTGACTCAGGGAACTGGTATTCCAGTGAAGATGAGGATGGTGGCGGCAGCGTGACATCCATCCTGAAGACCCTCCGACAGCAGACCCAGGCTCCTCAAAAGTCGGAAGCTCCAAGTGACCCCCGCCTCCAGAAGGCGTCCCTTGGTAACCCTCCGGCTCGCCCCGCAGACCCCCGCTTGGCTCGCGACCCACGTCTGGCCCGTGCTGCCGAGTCGGCTCAAGCCGCTGACTCCACCCACCTCACACCCCCTTTGTCTTCGTCGGGGCCACCGGCAGATCCTCGGTTAGCTCGTCTGGCTGCTGCCTCTGCAGGCTCCGCCCCCCACCCGACTATCGGTTCCAAACAAGAAGCACCTCTGGTCTACAAACCACCGCCTCTCACAGCGCCAGCAGAGGAAGAGGAGACCGAGCGAGTTCTTCGGGACAAGCCGGTACCGATTCCACTGGACCCCCTCATGGGCATGGCTCTGAGAGACCCTCGCTCACAGCTGCAGCAGTTCAGCCACATCAAGAAGGACATTGTTCTCCACATGCCGGGTTTCTCCAAAACCATCACTTGGTCCCCAGAGGACCTCCTTCCTCTTCCCCTCCCCAAACAGGACCTCCTACCACTTCCACCAGGTATTCCTCCAGTACCTTCCCTTGACCCGCGTCTGTCCCGCAGCCAACCGCAGCTCCACTCACAATCCCCCCCTGTATTGCCCACTTCCTCCTCGGACCCCCCTCCCCCCTCGTCGTCCTCCCTCCCAGACTTTGAGCTGTTGTCTCGTATACTGAAGACTGTCAATTCTAGTCCTTCTCAGTCCTCCTCACCTCCCCTCCCGGTCCCCCCTCTGGCACTGCTGGGACAACCTCCTCCTGCTCCCCCCGTACCCGCAGAAAAGCTAGTTGATCCCCGCATGGCACGTAAATTAGCTGTAGACCCTCGCCTTCAGCCGCAGAAGTCGGCCCTTAAACAGCCTTCTGAACCTGCCCCCCCTCCTCCTGTAACCTCTGCAGTGTCCACATCCAGTCCCCCCCCACAGACTATTGCCCCCTATGACCCAAGGCTCCTCTCATCTGGTGGAGCAGGGCGCAGTGTTGCACCTGGACCACCAGGGGGAGCCAATGTACTGAGCAACATCAGTCTGTATGACCCAAGGACTAACAAACCAGGAAGCCCTGGTACCGCCGGTGGCCCCAACAACTCTCCCAACTCGGCCAGCACAGAGTCCCGACTCGGGGACTCCGTAGGTAGTAAACCCAAATCCAAGGAGCCCTTGTTTGTTCGTAAGTCTGCGTTGGACCAGCCTGAGCCAGAAAAAAGCGGAGAGCAAGGCACTGACAGGTATAACAGCTATAACAGACCCCGACCTAAACCTGCCCCCTCGCCCAACTCTACCGCCCAGGGAGGACCCGCCAGTGGTCAAGGTGCTCCCGGAGCCCCCGCAGACCAGGCTCCCGCGGGCGTCCACAACCTCCCGGTGTCAACTCTATTTGGCGTTGTGAAGCAGACGAGCAAGTCCGGCGGCACAGGCAGCCCGTTCGGAGGCAACAGCCCGGCCCAGGCGGAGCAGAGCACCGCCGAGATGGACAACGGTTCATTGAAGGACGTTTTCAAAGGCTTCGACCCCACGGCTTCGCCCTTTTGCCAGTGACCCGCATGTCTCTGTGGGCAGAGGACATGTGACTGGACTACATGTTGTTGATCCAACATGCACACACACCCGGGTGTGAAAGACCTCGGAGATGTGGGAAAGTGAAAAGTCTATTTTAATCAGTTATTGTATACACTTCTAACAGCACAACTTGCGTTTTAGCATCAGGTCATTACCTCACACGTCTCACTTCCACAGTTTAGATTTTATTTTGGAGAATCGTCAAACTGTTGGCCTCATGTCAGTACTTTTGGAAACCCCAATCTTTACTATCATATGACTTCAATGATTAGTTACTGTTAGTCACTCTTTACTTTATATATCTAAATCTTCATTTCCTTTTTTTAATATTTATTTTTCTACTTCCATGCACTGTCCATGAATGCTAAATATTTTAATGTTTGTCACATCAGCAGTTTACGTGTCATTCCTCCATGTCAGTGCTTTCCAAAGAAGGCTCCAACAACTGACCTTTCATCTTTCTTTCCCTCAAACCCCCAACCTTCATCCTACTTACCCATTTGGTCTGTAGCTGAGAAAGGAAACCTTTTTGTTTATTTTCCTCACCAAGGATCGTCACAGGTGCTTAGTTGAGCTGGCTGAGGTCTGACAGGAGCGTCCACACCTCAGCTTTCAGCCACTTTTATTCCTGTTACTCCGAGTGGAAATCATTTTGTCTGCGGCGTTTTCGCTGGCAGTGTGACAATCACAAACTTAGTTTTACCGCCGCTGAGCAGCAAGAACACAATTATATCTGGCTGTCTCTCAATTGGTGCACTTCTATACTTAGCGTTTTGAGTGCACAAGTGAATGGACTTTACACTCAACATGCTAAGTATGGAAGTGCGCTAAGTGAGACACAGCATCTGTGGCGGCTTGGAGCAAACCGTTCACGTAAGCGGCGCTCTGGAATGACCTGCAGCAGACAGGGCTTTGTAAAAAAAAAAAAGAAGGTAATTTTAATTTATTTTTATACTCTATACTTCTATACTTGCCATTTGTAAAAATGTTGTAATTGTTCAGATGCATTGGCATCAGCAGGGGAGAGAGGAAAAGTTTTCTTTTTGTTCTGTCGTTCAAACAAAAGGCGGAGTCTCAGGCGTGTCAACCATGTTGTTGTTGATTTCTTTTTCTTTTTTCCATGCTTTGTAAATCTGCTTCATGGCTTTCTTTTGCAATAATATCAGTTTGACCAGTTTGTGTATGGAGGGGTGGACTTTTCTAACTGTACACTGTAGGTGAGTATTTAAATAAAGATATAAATAATTCCAACAGATTCAACACAGATTGTTTTACTCTTTAATGCATGTGGTATTTGATTCGCAGTGAGGTGTGCTCCAGTTGTTTAAAAAGTATTGTTTTCCAAAGATATCTTTATGGTTTTAGTTGACCAATGGTATTATGTGATCACCCTATTTAGCCAAGTACAAAATCATCTTTGGTCAACTGGCGTCCGACTACAGAAACATCATGGCTCCAGAGGATGTGCTGATGCTGAGGTTAACAATGTCAACTTCTCTAAACATCTTGTGTTGTGTACTTCATTGGTGTCATGACCACAGGCGAGGACGCTTGCCTGTGGTTGGCTGACTTTGCCTTTGGATCTTTTGTCTCCAGCAGCGTGCGGCTTGTTTCCTCTTACTCGCTGTGATCCCTCACTTGACACTTCCTGTTCTCCTCCCATCCTGCCACGCTGGCTCCAGTGGGACTGGTGAGTATTCATCCTGCACCTCAGAGATTTCCTCCCTTATGGAAATTGCTATACTGTAGATGCACCCACTGGCCACCACAGCAGGTACCTTTGGGCACTATCTGAGAGGAGCTAAAAAGCCAAACGCCTTTGTAGTGTAAATATAACATGGAAGGAATTTTCTCAGATGACCACTATGTATCCCACTTGGTAGCCTCCTATTATATTTTAATTAATATCAAATTACATATACCAAAAAGTCTGCCTTTGCAAAGATAATGTTCAGGTAATAATTTAAAGTCATTGTATTTTGCATCTTTCTCGTCGTTTCCCACAGGACTGGGAAAAAGGTTATGACGTTGTCCAATTAGCATCATTGGCTATTGCATATACATCTAATTTCTAAGAAGGCTTTACATTTTTTTTTCTGTGTTTGCTGATTTTAATGGTGGTTTTTTTCGTTCCTACAATGTGCCACGGTCCTCAAATAGCACCCGGACTGCACGTTGCACATGACGAAAGAGTTTGGCCAGGCCCTCTCGCTAGTCATAGACTGAGGTGCACGCTGCCACACCTCACACATGCCCTGTACTTGTGGAGGTGCACTGCATGTCAACTAATACTTTACCTTTAGTGACCACATGTATTTAAATACATAGTAAGTAGTAAATGCATGACGCAAGAAAGACTTTTCTGTATTGTACAGAAGGGTCTGTACCAAAAAAATCTAAATACATTTAACGTTATACTTACACTCGTAGTATGGAGAGGGGTCTAAATACTCTCAAGTATTTTAATAAAGTCACTAAGTTGGCAACACTGATCCCTCCTGCTATGTTTTCTTATTCTCTGGCAGACAAGGTGCGTATGGGCTGGGTTTAGAAGCGCAGACATGATGCATGCCTAACAGGTTATAACAATTCCAGATGTGGCGATCCAAATCTATATATCTGATTTATTTATTTATTAAAACCCAAATTTATTTGTGGTGATCCAAATCTATAATTTGTGCCGATTCAAATCTGTATTTGTGGCGGTCCAAATCTACATTTGTGAAAATCCAAATGTATTTATGGCCATACAAATCTAAATTTGGCGATCCAAATTTAAATATGTGGTGATCCAAATTTATATTTGTGCCGATCCAAATCTTCATTTGTGGCAATCAAAATCTACAGTACATCCAGAAAGTATTCTCAGCGCTTCACTTTTTCCACATTCTGTTACAGCCTTATTCCAAACTGGATTGAAATAATTTTTGTCCCCAAAATTCCACTTATGTATGTACTTAGGAATACTTATGTGCAGGGGATATCTTAGCGTTTTATCTTTAATATCAATCAATCAATCAATCAATGTTTATTTATATAGCCCTAAATCACAAGTGTCTCAAAGGGCTGCACAAGCCACAACGACATCCTCGGTACAAAGCCCAATACAATACATTTGCAAACATTTCTTAAAAAAAAAAAGACAAAACGTTTTTACATTGTCATTATACGGTATTGTGTGTAGAATTTTGAGGACAAAAATGTATTAATGTTTGGAATAAGGCTGTAACATAACAAAATGTAGAAAAAGTGAAGCGTTGTGAATACCTCCCGAAGTTCATATGCACTGTAAATGTGCCGATCTAAATCTTTGTTTGTGACGATCCAAATCAATAGCTGCGGCAATCCCCATTTATTTGTGGCAATTAAAATTTTTATTTGTGGCAATTAAAATTTTTATTTGTGGTAATCCAAATATATATTTGTGGTGATCCAAATATATATTTGTGGCAATTCAAATTTTTATTTGTGGTAATCCAAATCTATTTGTGGCAATCCAAGTTTATACTTGTGGCAATCTAATTCAATTTGTTGCGATCCAAATCAAAACTTGTGGCAATCCAAATGTATTTGTGGCGATATGCACCAGTAAATGAATGTATGGGAAACTCATTCTGAGAGTTTCTTCACTTGCTCGTTTGATTACTTTCTCAGGTAAATCAACTCATGGGCGTCTGTGCTGAATTTAGAGCTAAATGGACGCATATGTCCGCCTGCTACATCTTCGATTAATAATCTCCTTAGCCGAGGCTACCTGTCGGGTGTGTACATATATTTAGAACGTGTGATCCTCTTAAGACCTTTGCTAGGGATTTGGCGATTGATGACGGAACTCCCTGCTCGCGGCCTTGCGGGGGGAGTCAGGTGATCTGGTGTATAAATTCCATTTAGGGAGTGGGTCATGTGATCCAGGAAGGTAGTTCTACTTTTCTGGGTTGTTCATTTACACCACAAGTGATTGACTTTCTAATACAAACGCAGCGTGACTCCTGAAGCTGCTCACCTCCGAGGAATCTGAGGTGTTGGCAGTGTGTGGCTTCTCAAAGCAGCCAAATCTCACTTCTTTTCGCGTGTCGTCATCGTAAACATTGTGCCTTTTTCTCCGCAGTTGAACCATATTTAATCTGCTTTGACTTTGTTGTCATTGTTAAGACAGACAACTTCCTGAGCACAATGAGTTTCTCAGAACATTGTAGCATGGCTTAAGGCACTGCAGTGCACCATTGGATTGGGAATGGTGTCTTCTTGTGTCTCCACTACATTTGTCGCACTGCAAAGTTAAATGTGTTCAGTTTATGTTTTGTTTTTACACATTTTTGCAGTGCATTAGAGCTGCTGCCTACAATACTTTTTTTCGTCTGTGCAGGAACTGTAGAGTTCCTCCTAAGTTGGCGGGCAATTTCAGTTTGGGAACCCACCAACGGAGTGTAAAAATGGAGGCTGAAATGGAATTTACAGCTTATCTCTTGCCACCAGGCACAAGAAGAAGAGTTGTGTTAAATACTGCATCATGCTGTGTCTGTCAATCAAAACTGAGCATTACATCATTGTGTACCTAATGAAGTGGCCAGTGAGTGTTTAGTGGTTGCCTCTGGGAGAGGGTTAACAGAGAACATGTCTGTTGATTGTGGCCTGTAGCGCAGTGACATCAGTTTGTTGGCATGTGTGTGCATGTGTGTGTAAATGCATGCCTATATACTGTATCTGACACACATAATTGAGTTTAGGAAGACAAAAAGCTTTTTTAACAATCTTAGGCTTCACATTCTCAAGTCATAAAAAAGTCAAAATGTCACTTCTTTTTCTGCTACTTTGAAGACAACTGTTAGAGTTTAGAGGGAGGACTGCAGTTCAGCGGAGGATTACGTCAACATTTTATTGCCGGACAAAGCAAGACACTGAATGTTCTGTTAAGGTTAAAAGGAGCATGTTTTCTAGAAAGTCATGCATTGGTTGGTTGACAGATGTTTGGTTAGAAACTTACTCTCCAACTGTTCTTGTCAATCAGTGCTTCTCAAATAGTGGGGCAATACCGGGAAATATGCTTTATCAATATCATGCAGTTGCATGCTTTAAAAACGTGCTCATTGTAGCCACTAATCCTGACCTCCTCGTTTTGATTAAAAGGATCAGCACAAATCGTATTGTTCTTTTTTTTTTGTAGGTTAGTGTATTATATATCGTGCTCCTGAGTAAATGTTGCTGATTAATTGAATTTGTCATTTATTGAGATTATTTAATTAAATGTTTCAGTATTAAATGGCTCAAGTCGGTCAAAACCATTTTGTTTGATTAAGGAAAACTTTTTTTTTAATTTCAGGTTAATTGATACACTTTAAATTTGTTAAAGACTAAAACAGTGTTCTTTTTTTTTCATTTCATTTATTTATTTATTTCAGGCAATGACATAAATAATTACAAAGTTGACAACACATAATATAAATTAATACAGTGCAAAAGGTAATGCATAGTATGTAATGCATGATTGTCCAGTTTTGCCTGAAAGGATTATAATACAAATGTTGTATCATAGTGGCATTACCACAGGTAACAATAATTATTACACTGTCACAATCATTTGTATCAACAATGTAGGAATAACGAATATACCAACAATGGTAATAGACAACATAGCAATAATGGTAATAGACAACATAACAATAATGGTAAGGAAACATTGAGCACATGATAACACTTTGAGACAGAGTACAGCAGCAGGTCAAATTAAAGACCCTCATCTCTATATTTGAACCAGACCCCATGTTTGTATAATAGTTTAAATCGATTAATAGTTTGGCATTGCTTGTGTTGTAAGTCCAGTTTGTTCCATAGTTATACTCCGCATACAGACACACAATTGAGCTCTCGGCAATAAGAAATATCCAAAGCCTCTCAAGTTATGAGCCTGCACTCATCTTATAAAAAAACGTTGTAGATTAGGCGGCAATAATTTGTTATTAATGTATTATATTTAACAAGGTCATCAAATTTGAGCAACTTTGATTGCATAAACAGATTATGAGTATGTTCTAAATAACCAATGTTGTGAATGATCTGCACTGCTCTTTTCTGTAATATGATCAGAGGATGAATTGTGTTGTGGTAAGTATTCCCCATACTTCAACACAGTATGTAAGGTATGGGAGTACCAAGTTGCAGTATAGAGTACGGAGTGCATTTTCATTGAGGTATAGTTTTGCTTTGTTTATAATTTGTAAATGTATTCTCATTTACGATTTCAATTTGGGTACCATGAATACTTATATTCTGTTCAGACGTTAATAAAGTTGTTTCCATATGAGTTGGGAAATTGTGTTAGATGTAAATATAAATGGAATACAATGATTTGCAAATTCTTTCCAACCCATATTCAATTGAATGCACTACAAAGACAAGATATTTGATGTTCAAACTCATAAACTTTATTTTCTTTTGCAAATAATTAACTTAGAATTTCATAGCTGCAACACGTGCCAAAGTAGTTGGGAAAGGGCATGTTCACCACTGTGTTACATGGCCTTTCCTTTTAACAACACTCAGTAAACGTTTGGGAACTGAGGAGACACATTTTTTAAGCTTCTCAGGTGGAATTCTTTCCCATTCTTGCTTGGTGATCAGTCTTTTTTTGGTGGTCAAGTTTTCGGTACATCACTTGTCAATAGTGCACACATAATAGGCTGTATACAGTACAGGCCAAACGTTTGGACACACCTTCTCATTCAATGTGTTTTCTTTATTTTCTTGACTATTTACATTGTAGATTGTCACTGAAGGCATCAAAACTATGAATAAACACATGTGGAGTTATGTACATAACAAAAAAAGGTGAAATAACTGAAAAAATGTTTTATATTCTAGTTTCTTCAAAATAGCCACCTTTTGCTCTGATTACTGTTTTGCAGACTCTTGGCATTATCTCGATGAGCTTCAAAAGGTAGTCACCTGAAAGGGTTTTCACTTCACAGGTGTCATAGTTTTGATGCCTTCAGTGACAATCTACAATGTAAATAGTCATGAAAATAAAGAAAACGCATTGAATGAGAAGGTGTGTCCAAACTTTTGGCCTGTACTGTATATAAATTCATACTGTAACAACCAGCTATGTTAATGTTTTGTGGTCGTGCGGTTTGGATTTGAGGTCAGTTTTTCCCATGTTTGCAAACACACTGTCCGTGCCTGAAAAATGATTGGCGGAGAATGAGGAAATGTTTTTGTGTGTCCTGGGAAGCGCAGACTCACGGAGATGAAAGTGTGTGCACGGGAGGTAAAGCCTGTTGGAATTGTGCCGTTTGTTATCATAAGATTGGTAATCAAAGTTAAAAATAGCGTCTGAGTATGTGTGATTTCTTCTGGGCCCTACAATATATTACTTTAATTTGTTTTCCAGTACAAAAAACAATTTCCAAGGTGTGGCGGTAATAAAAATGCCATGTCAGCGCACCACGTTCAGTTACACTAAGGGGAGACCATGACATACGAAAGAGGCCTCGGTCAAATTTAAAAAATTTGGAATTGCATTGCGTGTCCGACTTACTACTTGCCGGTAGTAAGTCGGACACGTTTCCAGTGAGGGTTGGACTCCGCCAAGGCTGCCCTTTGTCACCGATTCTGTTCATAACTTTTATGGACAGAATTTCTAGGCGCAGTCAAGGCGTTGAGGGGATCTGGTTTGGTGGCTGCAGGATTAGGTCTCTGCTTTTTGCAGATGATGTGGTCCTGATGGCTTCATCTGGCCAGGATCTTCAGCTCTCACTGGATCGGTTCGCAGCTGAGTGTGAAGCGACTGGGATGAGAATCAGCACCTCCAAGTCCGAGTCCATGGTTCTCGCCCGGAAAAGGGTGGAGTGCCATCTCCGGGTTGGGGAGGAGATCTTGCCCCAAGTGGAGGAGTTCAAGTACCTCGGAGTCTTGTTCACGAGTGAGGGAAGAGTGGATCGTGAGATCGACAGGCGGATCGGTGCGGCGTCTTCAGTAATGCGGACGCTGTATCGATCCGTTGTGGTGAAGAAGGAGCTGAGCCGGAAGGCAAAGCTCTCAATTTACCGGTCAATCTACGTTCCCATCCTCACCTATGGTCATGAGCTTTGGGTTATGACCGAAAGGACAAGATCACGGGTACAAGCGGCCGAAATGAGTTTCCTCCGCCGGGTGGCGGGGCTCTCCCTTAGAGATAGGGTGAGAAGCTCTGCCATCCGGGAGGAGCTCAAAGTAAAGCCGCTGCTCCTCCACATCGAGAGGAGCCAGATGAGGTGGTTCGGGCATCTGGTTAGGATGCCACCCGAACGCCTCCCTAGGGAGGTGTTTAGGGCACGTCCGACCGGTAGGAGGCCGCGGGGAAGACCCAGGACACGTTGGGAAGACTATGTCTCTCGGCTGGCCTGGGAACGCCTCGGGGTCCCACAGGAAGAGCTGGACGAAGTGGCTGGGGAGAGGGAAGTCTGGGCTTCCCTGCTTAGGCTGCTGCCCCCGCGACCCGACCTCGGATAAGCGGAAGAAGATGGATGGATGGATGGATGGAATTGCATTGTTCACATTGAAATGTGAAAATCTGATACAGGTCATATATGAGCAAAAAATCTGAACCAACCTGCAGTGCGAACAAGGCCTAATGGCGGGGATGCTTGTACCTCAAATAAGCATGAGCAATGAGCATAACAATTAGCAGAGAGACAATTCTTTATCTTTAAACATTCTTAAGTTGGGGCGCTCTTAAGTGGAGGTACGACTGTATGTCAAACACTGGTATCCTTATGTCAGATTCTGGAAATCAAACATCTTCCATGTGAGGTGGCGTGGCCTCGTGAGTAGTCTGTGCTGAACTGGAAGTGATCAATGTGATTGTCCTGTCTGGCAGACACTGCTCATTCTCCTGGGAGGACGCCCACTTCCATGTCTTCTCCTAAAGGCGTCACTGTGGGGATGTTAGACAATGGCTTCATACACACCCTTTTCTCCTCATTGATGCATCATAGAAGCCAAAACTTGATGCACTTTCCTGTCAAAGTCGCAGCATCCGGTCTACATTTGCTTCTCAACATGGAGAGTTTATGTATTTTTGACATATTTTGTGAAGTGAGCTGATATAAGGTTGCTCAACTACACTCTGTTGTTTTTCCATTGTGGTACCTAAAGGGGCGGAGCTACACACAGAGAAGCGTGTTGATTGGTGGACAGAGAGGAGGGTCACCTCTAAGGGTTTACGCTTCCCAGCTATACAAACCAGACTGGACAGTTTCATGCAGTTGTGGACATTCTTCCCCCCAAAAAAGTGTCCAAAGTTGTTTATGAAATACGTGCGAGCAGCTTCCTCCAGGCTGTGTGCGCTTTCTGCACCACTCCGAGACTCACTTTTAACGTGGCGTCCTCTGCGACGCCAACAGCAACATCTCCACTTCCTGTTGTGAAGTGCCAACTTGAAACCACCTCGGCCTGGAATGTTCCCAGACACACAACGCCGACACGGGATTTGAGCTCCTCCTGCTCCGAGGAACATGCTTGTTATTGTCATCTCTCTCTTCCGCGCACACACACACACACACACACACACACACACACACAGAGCTGGAGGCGTTCCAGAGTCATGTTTGTTTGTCTTCCAGTTATGACGGTTCCCAGCTCACTTGTGGACTGTCAGTCACACAAACACACACACACATCAAAACAGTTTGACTGTGACCTTTCACCCCATCTTGACCGCCCCACCGCTCCCCTCTCGGCCAATTGAAGTCGTCCATTGAGAGGACTTGACGCCGGCTGAGAAGAGAGGCGTCGGCTTCCCCTCGTCTTTTCCTCCTCTCATCTATTTTGGAATGTTTGTCACAGAAGGGCTGTGACCCTCCCAACGACCCCCGCGGACGAAGCCATGGAGGGGGGCTAGGGTGGGAACGGTGGGGCGGGAAAGATGGCGGATGGGAGCCAGAAATATTTTCACATGTTATTTACATGCTTCTCACTCGTTGCATGTCCGTAATGACACGTTAAAGACATCCTGCGTGCTCGCTGACATCATTCTTTGTTGTCTCACTCGAGGAAAAACAAACTTGTGGAAAGTGTGTCCACGTTTATGGGAGCTTGTTTTTTTTCCAAGGTGTAATTTTATATTTGTCACTCAGCACAGTCTTTTTCCAAAGCGTGCCCTACGGTTCCCAAATTGACTTTTTAGTGTTGCTATAACTGTCAAATGTGTCCCTAGAGCATGTTGGTCCAAATCCATCATCCCCCTCGCTGTTTTGCTACTCTTTTGAGGAAAAAGGAACTTTTCATGACCTCATAGAGGAAATATCTCCTTTGTCACAGACATAGGATATACTTTTTAACATTTATCTCACAAAGGGGAAATTGTGTGGTTGCAGTGAGAATTAAAAAATAGTCCACAAAATTGTAATAAATGTAGTGCAAAAGTCAGGCAAGTGCCAACTCTCGTTGCACAGTCCCGATGGGGTTTAAACCAGACATAGACTGATAATCGGCTCCCGTATTTGTCAATTTGACATATATATGTATGTATATACATATATGTGTGTGTATATAAATGTGTATGTATACATGTGTATATATGTATATAAATGTGTATGTATATATGTATGTGTGTATATATGTGCATGTATATACAGTATGTATGTATGTATATATATATATACTGTATATATATATATATATACGTGTAAATGTGTGTATGTGTATATATATGTGTATGTGTGTATATATATATATGTATACAGTATGTATGTATATATATATATGTATATATATAGACCCACTCGACATCCATTGCATTCGGTCTCCCCTCGAGGGGGGTTACCCACATATGCGGTCCTCTCCAAGGTTTCTCATAGTCATTCACATTGACGTCCCACTGGGGTGAGTTTTTCCTTGCCCTTATGTGGGCTCTGTACCGAGGATGTCGTTGTGGCTTGTGCAGCCCTTTGAGACACTTGTGATTTAGGGCTATAAAAATAAACATTGATTGATTTATATATATGTGTGTAGGTATATATACTGTATATGTGTGTATGTGTATGTGTGTATATACAGGTAAAAGCCAGTAAATTAGAATATTTTGAAAAACTTGATTTATTTCAGTAATTGCATTCAAAAGGTGTAACTTGTACATTATATTTATTCATTGCACACAGACTGATGCATTCAAATGTTTATTTCATTTAATTTTGATGATTTGAAGTGGCAACAAATGAAAATCCAAAATTCCGTGTGTCACAAAATTAGAATATTTTTACTGTAAGGAATATTCACCTTTAACTTAATGCACAATTTAGCAACATTCATTTAAATACTTTACTTTTCTTCATATTCTTCTTCTTATATAGCAGCTTTAAGTTACTGTACTTGAAATGTTCATTGACCATTCCTGAGAGTTTAACTTATATAACCATGTCTAAACATAACGAAATAGCATGTAAAACCTATTTCAGAACACACACATTATACAAATATACATATGAAATCAATAAGAAAACGGGAGCTCTAATTTGGGGAGTCTGAATTAGGATCAGAAGTTCCTATATCAACATTGCGCACGCACGTCGCCATTTTGTATTGATTAATACAGCTGTGCACTGGATTCATTACTGTAGTGTAAAGTTTCCACTGATGGTGGAAACTTTACACTAGACTTCAGGCAACGTGGATCCTGTGCCTCTCCTGTCTTCCTCCAGACTCTGGGACCTCGATTTCCAAAGGAAATGCAAACCAAACCAACCCAAACCATCAGTGATGGTTTGGGGTGCCATGTCATCTGCTGGTGTCGGGCCACTCTGTTTCCTGAGATCCAGGGTCAACGCAGCCGTCTACCAGCAAGTTTTAGAGCACTTCATGCTTCCTGCTGCTGACCTGCTCTATGGAGATGGAGATTTCAAGTTCCAACAGGACTTGGCGCCTGCACACAGCGCAAAATCTACCCGTGCCTGGTTTACGGACCATGGTATTTCTGTTCTAAATTGGCCCGCCAACTCCCCTGACCTTAGCCCCATAGAAAATCTGTGGGGTATTGTGAAAAGGAAGATGCAGAATGCCAGACCCAAAAACGCAGAAGAGTTGAAGGCCACTATCAGAGCAACCTGGGCTCTCATAACACCTGAGCAGTGCCAGAAACTCATCGACTCCATGCCACGCCGCATTAACGCAGTAATTGAGGCAAAAGGAGCTCCAACCAAGTATTGAGTATTGTACATGCTCATATTTTTCATTTTCATACTTTTCAGTTGGCCAACATTTCTAAAAATCCCTTTTTTGTATTAGCCTTAAGTAATATTCTAATTTTGTGACACACGGAATTTTGGATTTTCATTTGTTGCCACTTCAAATCATCAAAATTAAATGAAATAAACATTTGAATGCATCAGTCTGTGTGCAATGAATAAATATAATGTACAAGTTACACCTTTTGAATGCAATTACTGAAATAAATCAAGTTTTTCAAAATATTCTAATTTACTGGCTTTTACCTGTATGTATGTATGTATATATATATATATACTGTATATGTGTGTATATATATATATGTGTGTGTATATATATGTATGTATATATATATATATATATATATATATATATATATATAAAATATACATACTGTATATATACACACGCACACATATATACCCACACACACATATATATATATATATATATATATGTGTGTGGGTATATATGTGTGCGTGTGTATATATATACATGTGTATGTATGTGTATAAATACAGTATGTATATTTTATATATATATATATATAGCTGCCTTTTTTTTACAACTACAACAGAACTGCATCAGCCGATATAACATATACCCATATAATACCAGTATTTTTTTTTATTACGGTAGTGAAGTAGATAGTACCAGACCTTATGCCCTGCATGAGAAAAGTTTTTTTTTTTTTAATTCATTGAAGAATACAAATTACTTTGTCAATAATTCCCCCCAAATATGTTTTGATTGAGGCTGTCAATGATAAAAAAATATAGAATCGCGATGAATCTATTTGTTCATAGTTAACTCAAAAATCAAAGCAGGTAGATATAATTTAGTGTACCATAGACAGATAATTTTCAAGTTTTTATTACCATGACTGGACAATTACTTAGTTTTAATCATGTTTTTTTTTTTTTTTTTTTTTAAACAGCTCAACACAAAAAAGACAAACATGCTTTTAATGACAATTTTAAAAATACCTGTAGTGTTTTGCCTGAACAAATCCAAGGCAACATTGATCTGAAATTCTTTGTCTTTGAGCTCACGCCAGCGACTGACTGTCCTTTTATCCGGGTAAGCTCCATTTGTCTTTTTTTTGTCTCTTTTGACAAAACTTTTCATTTCTTTGGTTGATTTGGAGCTTCGGCCATGATAGCAGTAATTGCACGTAGGCATTCTTCTTTAGTTTTCTGGTGAAACGTAGGCGTTCGCATCGACCTCCATCTTTTTAACGAATAGGAAAGGGGGAGTGACGTATGCCATAAAGCAAGTCAGCACATTTGTAGTTTTTTGTGTGGAAGGTTCCTGCCACCCGTCCTCATAGTCGCTAAGTGCCAGTGAGAGCGATACAGACCCCCTCAGGCCATAACAGAGGTGTCATTCAACTAGTTTAATTCACTCAGCTATTGGCAGAGGACAGCTTAAAATATGTGGAGAGAGAAAAAAAACAGGCTTTTTATATTATTCATATATGCTCACACTTTATTACCCTCAGGGCCAATTTGGTCCCATTTGACAAAAAACGCATATTTTTGATGTACTGTACTGTAATCCTGACATTACGCAGGAACACCTTATTCATCTAAACCTGCCACTTGATGGTGCTAACTTTAGCATAACAGTTCTAATGTGTTGCTCAAAATTATGACTCTGGTGTAAACGGTTGCAAAATGAGCAGAAAAAAAGTTAGCATGCTAACGTTATTATGCTAGCATGCTAACAGCATGTGTGTTATACCAAATGTATATATATATATATATATATATATATATGTATGTACAAAACCCAAAACCAGTGAAGTTGGCACGTTGTGTAAATGGTAAATAAAAACAGAATACAATGATTTGCAAATCCTTTTCAACTTATATTCAATTGAATAGACTGCAAAGACAAGATATTTAATGTTCGAACTGAGAAATTTGATGATTTTTTTTGCAAATCAATAACTTAGAATTTAATGGCAGCAACACGTTGCAAAAAAGTTGGCACAGGGACATTTTTACCACTGTGTTACATGGCCTTTCCTTTTAACAACACTCAGTAAACGTTTGGGAACTGAGGAGACACATTTTTGAAGCTTTTCAGGTGGAATTCTTTCCCATTCTTGCTTGATGTACAGCTTAAGTTGTTCAACAGTCCGGGGTCTCTGTTGTGGTATTTTACGCTTTATATTGCGGCACACATTTTCAATGGGAGACAGGTCTGGACTACAGGCAGGCCAGTCTAGTACCCGCACTCTTCTACTATGAAGCCACGCTGTTGTAACACATGCAGAATGTGGGTTGGCATTGTCTTGCTGGAATAAGCAGGGGCGCCCATGAAAAATACGTTGCTTGGATGGCAACATATGTTGCTCCAAAACCTGTATGTACCTTTCACCATTAATGGTGCCTTCACAGATGTGTAAGTTACCCATGCCCTGGGCACTAATACACCCCCATACCATCACAGATACTGGCTTTTGAACTTTGCGCATTCTGAATGGTCCTTTTCTTCTTTGGTCCAGAGGATACCATGTCCAGAGTTTCCAAAAACAGTTTGAAATGTGGACTCGTCAGAACACTTTTTCACTTTGCATCAGTCCATCTTTTATGAGCTCAGGGCCCAGCGATGCTGGCAGCGTTTCTGGGTGTTGTTGATAAGTGGCTTTGGCTTTGCATAGTAGAGTTTTAACTTGCACTTAAAGATATATCGACGAACTGTTAGTGGTTTTCTGAAGTGTTCCTGAGCCCATGTGGTGATATCCTTTACACACTGATGTCAGTTTTTGATGCAGCACCGCCTGAGGTATCGAAGGTCACGGGCATTTAATGTTAGTTTGCGGATTTCTCCAGATTCTCTAAACCTTTTGATGATATTACAGACTGTCGATGGTGAAATCCCAAAATTCCTTGCAATAGCTCGTTGAGAAATGTTGTTCTTAAACTGTTCGACAATTTGCTAACGCACTTGTTCACAAAGTGGTGACCCTCGCCCCATCCTTGTCGGTGAATAACTGAGCATTTCATGGAAGCTGCTTTTATACCCAATCATGGCACCCACCTGTTCCCAGTTAGCCTGTTCACCTGTGGGATGTTTCAAATAAGTGTTTGATGAGCATTCCTCAACTTTATCAGTCTTTTTTGCCACTTGTGCCAGCTTTTTTGAAGCATGTTCGCAGGCTTCAAATTCCAAATGAGCTAATATTGGCAAAAAAATACAAAGTTTACCAGTTTGAACGTTAAGTATCTTGTCTTTGCAGTCTATTCAATTGAATATAAGTTGAAAAGGATTAGCAAATCATTGTATTCTGTTTTTATTTACGTTATTTAAATAACGTGTCAACTTTACTGGTTTTGGGTTTTGTAATTTATAACAATGATATATATATATATATATATATATATATATATATATATATATATATATATATATATATATATATATATATATATATATATATACATACATATATATGTACGTACGTATATATGTACGTACGTATATATGTACGTATATATGTACATATATATGTATATACATATGTACATATATATACATATGTACATATATATATATATATATATATATATATATATATATATATATATATATATATATATATACATAAACAACTTGTAGTTGTAAATGTCCCATATTAGTAAACAATATGGGACTTTTCATCAAGGTGACTAAAGTTCATCTTTGCTAAAGTTGTTTACTAACTTGAGAGCAGGCGGACATTTCAACACCAGGATGTTTCCACGTGACTAATTAGCGCCTCCTTGGTCTCTCCCAGGGATGGAGGGTCTGCATCAGTCCCAGCAAAGTGGAACCACATGGAAGGCTGACTCACAGATTCCCAGAATTCCCGGCTATGATGTCACACACTGTCACAGCTGCGTGGAGCACAGGATTGTCTCTGTGGGTTGAGAACGCTGTGGTTGGGATTCTGGTTCTTGTCGTGAGATATCCGAGGTGGGGAACGGATCCACTCCACCTGTTGCGTAACAGCGTGGAGCGAGGGAACGTAGATCTGCCCTCATGCCAAAGCTACAGCGCGAGCGCTTCCTTTTTCCTTCACTTCCTGTGTTCCCGCGACTTCCTCCTCCTCCTGAGGGACAACAACAGCACTTGAAGCGAAGTCTTATCTTGAAAACAGTTCTGTGGGCTGGAGGGCTTCCAGCCTCTCCTAGCATGTGGCGACACCTGGGCGGGGGGGGCGGCCTGGAGCCTCGCCATGAGGCCTCGTGGAGGTCTGCGCTGATTCCATCTTGATTTATTTAGCTGATGTCATGTGTGAGGGAAGCATTCGCAGCAAAGAGCCTCTGTGTTTATCTGCTTGCCACATTCCTCAAACACGCGTCCTGCTCTCATGGTCATGTGACAGCCGTATCGCATCATGCTTGGAGCGATACTCCTGTGATGGACAGGTGAAACGTGGAAAGCTGCTCTGGCTGAATATCAAAATAAAAGACCTTCAGAAACTTAAAAAAAAAAACAAATTAAGCTTGTTTTGCTGGCCTTTGTGTTGTCATTTTATTCCTTTTGCGACGTTGCAATGCGGCGATGTCGCAAGGTTGCATGCATGCATCAATGTTGCGATGTTACAACGCAGATGTTACATCGCCGTAACTCTTTGTTGCAATTTTGTCATGTCGCGAGTCTGCAATGATGAAAGGTTGTGATGCTCTGCGCTGTTGTATTGCAATGCTGTGATTTTGCAGTGCATCGATGTTGTGACATTCCAACCCAAACATTATAATGCAGCTGTTTTGCAATGTTGCAATGCCAAAAGGTTGTGATGCTACGATTTGCATGCATGCATTAACATCGGAGAGCAAACTCTTTAGAGCTTCTATGTTACAGTTTTGCCATGTTGCATGATTGCAATGATTAATAGTTGCGATTTTGCAACCATTAATGTGATGACATTGCAATGCACGCATTACAATGCATCCATGTTGTAATTTTGTGATGTGACATTATGGTAATGCTGAATGGTTGCAATGCTGCGATTTTTCATGCATGCATCAAATATGCAACGTTGCAGTGCATACATCACAATGTATATATGTTGCATGATTGCAATGATGAAAGGTTTCAGTTTTGCATGCATACAATAGTGTTGACGTTACAATGCATCTTGGTTGCAAATTTGTTGTGTGGCAGGGAAATGCTCAAAGGTTGGGATGCTGCAGTTTTGCCTGCATGCATTAATGTTGCGACGTTGCAATACACACATTACAATGCATCTATATTGTAATTTTGCGATGTGTCATGGTAATGCTAAAAGGTTGCAATGGTGTGATTTTGCATGCATGAATCCATGTTGCGACGTTGCAATTCACACATTACAATGTATATATATTGCGATGTTGCAAGATTGCAATGCCAAAAGGTTACGATTTTGCATGCATACATTGTTGCGACGCTGCAATGCACCTATGTTGCAATTTTGTGATATGGCAGGCCAATGCTGAAAGGTTGGGATACTGCAATTTTGCATGCATGCATTAATGTTGCGATGTTGCCATGTACACATAACCATGCATTTATGTTTTAATTTTGCGATGTGACATTATGATAATGCTGAAAGGTTGCGATTTTTGCACGCATGCATCAACATTGCCACTTTGCAATGTACATATTACAATGCATCCTCGTTTCAATTTTGTGATGTTGCAAGATTGCAATGTTGAAAGGCTGTGATTTAAGACATTATGACATTTATGTTGCAGTTTTTCAATGTGGCGTAATTGCAATGCGGAAAGGTTGCGATTTTGCATGTATACATTAACCTTGCAATACACATTACAATCATACTTGCCAACCTTGAGACCTCCGATTTCGGGGGGTGGGGGGGCGTGGTCGGGGGTGGGACGGGGGCGCGGTTGAGGGCGGGGGCGTGGTTAAGAGGGGAGGAGTATATTGACAGCTGGAATTCACCAAGTCAATTATTTCATACATTATATATACATATATATATATATATATATATATATATATATACATCCTGAAAATATGCAAACAAAACTGTGTTTAGATCATTGATACTTCAAACTTGCATAAATAAATATTAAGGAATATAACATAACTTGGCTTCTGAGAGCTTCAAAATGTAATGAATAAAATGCTAAAGTTGTTGATAAACAAGCAATTATTTTAATAATTAAATATGGTCATTTTAAATGAATTATTATGATCATTTAAAATTAATTATTTCCAATATGTTTATTTTAATGTATAATTCTATAGCTGGATGTAATAAGGAGTCAGAAAAAATACAAATAAAAATACAATTAATTTTGATGTTTTTAGCAAAATATAGTAAAAATGTATTTAGTTGTTTTTTTTTAAATTAATAAATATATTTATTTTTAGGTAAGATAAACATAATACAATGTATCTAGTCTGGATGATTTAGTTCTTGTCACCCTGTTCTCCCATCATAAAAAAGGCTGTCCTCACTCAGGTCCGCATGGAGCTGGAGGGGGCGTGGCCTCCAGCTCCGGCTGAAAATCGGGAGATTTTCGGGAGAATATTTGTCCCGGGAGGTTTTCGGGAGAAGGCGCTGAATTTCGGGAGTCTCCCGGAAAATTCGGGAGGGTTGGCAAGTATGATTACAATGCATCTCTGTTGCAATTTTGCAATGTTCCATGATTGCAATGCTAAAAGGTTGCGATGCTGCGACGTTGCAACGCAGACATTACAACGCAACGAGGGTTTTTTGATTGATTGAAACTTTTATTAGTAGATTGCACAGTACAGTACATATTCCCTACAATTGACCACTAAATGGTAACACCCCAATAAGTTTTTCAACTTGTTTAAGTCGGGTCCACGTTAATCAATTCATGGTACAAATATATACTATCAGCATAATACAGTCATCAAACAAGTTAATATACATTGCATTATTTACATTATTTACAATCCAGGGGGTGGGATGTAGAGGGTGCTGGGGTGGGGTTGCTATCAGAACTTCAGTCATCAACAATTGCATCATCTGAGAAATGGACATTGAAACAGTGTAAGTCTGACTTCGTAGGATATGTACAGCGAGCGGTGAACATAGTGAGCTCAGAAAGCATAAGCACAAGTATATACGTTTGATTATTTACATTTGGTTATTCACAATCCGAGGAGGTGGGATGTGGTGGGGGAAGGGTGTTAGTCTAGGGTTGTAGTTGCCTGGAGGTGTTCTTTTAGTGTGGTTGTGAAGGAGGATATAGTATAGAGTATATTTCAATGTTGCCATGTTGCAAGTCAGCAATGCAGAGAGGTTATGATGTTTAGTGCTGTTGTGTAGCGATGCCACAATTTTGCAGTGCATCCATGTTGTGACTTTGCAATGAACCTCTCCGCAAATTGCTGGATGCTACAAGATTGCGAACGAGCTGTGATGTTGCAATGCAGAAATGTCTCAATTGTTGCTACGCTCTCGCAATAAATGCCAACAAGCTGCTTTGCTGCGATTTTGTTGATGCCATTGGAGCATAAAGGTGTAAGGAAAGGAGTGGGTTATATTTTCCCTACAGGTGGTCTCTCAGGATCTTTGACTTAAGAGAACCCGCTGACGACTAATGTCTGCAAAATGATCATCGTGTTGCTTGGTGAGTGTTTTGTCGAGGCTGCGATTCCGAGGAGGAGAAATGTCCCCTGAGATGACTCTTAGCTTTGACTGCACTTTGTTGGCCTGCAAATCAAATCAAAGAACAGAAACTAATTAACACCCCCACTACAATAACACATCAACATCCTGCTTTCTCACCACTTGATCAAAGTAGTTTTAAATTAGCACCTTCACCTGTAATTAAAGGGGAACATTATCACCAGACCTATGTAAGCGTCAATATATACCTTGATGTTGCAGAAAAAAGACCATCCATCCATCCATCCATATTCTTCCGCTTATCCGAGGTCGGGTCGCGGGGGCAGCAGCTTAAGCAGGGAAGCCCACACTTCCCTCTCCCCAGCCACTTCGTCCAGCTCCTCCCGGGGGATCCCGAGGCGTTCCCAGGCCAGCCGGGAGAGATAGTCTTCCCAGCGTGTCCTGGGTCTTCCCCGTGGCCTCCTACCGGTCGGACGTGCCCGAAACACCTTCCTAGGGAGGCGTTCGGGTGGCATCCTGACCAGATGCCCGAACCACCTCATCTGGCTCCTCTCGATGTGGAGCGGCTTTACTTTGAGCTCCCCCCGAATGACAGAGCTTCTCACCCTATCTCTAAGGGAGAGCCCCGCCACTCGGCGGAGGAAACTCATTTCGGCCGCTTGTACCCGTGATCTTGTCCTTTCGGTCATGACCCAAAGCTCATGACCATAGGTGAGGATGGGAACGTAGATCGACCGGTAAATCGAGAGCTTTGCCTTCCGGCTCAGCTCCTTCTTCACCACAACGGATCGATACAGCGTCCGCATTACTGAAGACGCCGCACCGATCCGCCTGTCGATCTCACAATCCACTCTTCCCCCACTCGTGAACAAGACTCCGAGGTACTTGAACTCCTCCACTTGGGGCAAGATCTCCTCCCCAACCCGGAGATGGCACTCCACCCTTTTCCGGGAGAGAACCATGGACTCGGACTTGGAGGTGCTGATTCCCATCCCAGTCGCTTCACACTCGGCTGCGAACCGATCCAGTGAGAGCTGAAGATCTTGGCCGGAGGAAGCCATCAGGACCACATCATCTGCAAATAGCAGTGACCTAATCCTGCAGCCACCAAACCAGAAAAAAGACCATATATTTTTTTAACCGATTTCCGAACTCTAAATGGGTGAATTTTGGCGAATTAAAAGCCTTTCTAATATTCGCTCTCGGAGCGATGACGTCACAATGTGACGTCACACCGGGAAGCAATCCGCCATTTTCTCAAACACATTACAAACACAGAGTCAAATCAGCTCTGTTATTTTCCGTTTTTTCGACTGTTTTCCGTACCTTGGAGACATCATGCCTCGTCGGTGTGTTGTCGGAGGGTGTAACAACACCAACAGGGACGGATTCAAGTTGCACCAGTGGCCCAAAGATGCGAAAGTGGCAAGAAATTGGACGTTTGTTCCGCACACTTTACCGACGAAAGCTATGCTACGACACAAGAATGTGTGGATATCCTGCGACACTCAAAGCAGATGCATTTTCAACTGGCCTGGACAGATCAGCTTTCAGGAAAAGAGAGCGGATGAGGGTATGTCTACAGAATATATTAATTGATGAAAACTGGGCTGTCTGCACTCTCAAAGTGCATGTTGTTGCCAAATGTATTTCATATGCTGTAAACCTAGTTCATAGTTGTTAGTTTCCTTTAATGCCAAACAAACACATACCAATCGTTGGTTAGAAGGCGATCGCCGAATTCGTCCTCGATTTCTCCCGTGTCGCTGGCTGTCGTGTCGTTTTCGTCGGTTTCGCTTGCATACGGTTCAAACCGATATGGCTCAATAGCTTCAGTTTCTTCTTCAATTTCGTTTTCGCTACCTGCCTCCACACTACAACCATCCGTTTCAATACATGCGTAATCTGTTGAATCGCTTAAACCGCTGAAATCCGAGTCTGAATCCGAGCTAATGTCGCTATAGCTTGCTGTTCTATCCGCCATGTTTGTTTGTATTGGCATCAGGGCCGGCCCGTGGCATAGGCCGTATAGGCAAATGCTAAGGGCGCCGTCCATCAGGGGGCGCCACGCCAGTGCCACAAATGTTGGAGAAAAAAAAAAGAAAAAAAGTTGATACTATTATTTCTAAATACAAAAAATAATCCCACGTTGATTAAAATGCAAAGTAAAGCCTATTTAATAGAAATATTATTTGTTACAACATTACGCCCCCCCCATCCCCCCGCACGGTGCGCCCCCTCCCTTCCCGTATCATGACTCTTTTTGGACGTCACCACATCAAAAAATCAACACAAGATGTCAAAACGGCCAAAACTGTCAGGTGCCCAGGGAAGAAACAAGAGAAAAGAAGAGGAGGAGAAACGAGAAAAGACAGAGGTAGCAGGTAGGTAACGTTAGCCTACATGAAATTATTTGTCTGATACAGAATGTGATAGTAACCTGGCTTTTTAGCATTAAGCTAATGTTACATGATTCGGCAATTGCTAATCAATAAATAGCTAGTTCTGTTTTAACGTCGGGTTAATATTGTGGAGGGGGCTAAATTGTTATGGAAAATAATAATGTAACGTTAGGTAATTACAGTACTCCCACCTTACATTCCTCAGGGACATTTGTATTAGATCTTTTAAGCAGGTGTTTTTTGTTTACATTGTTATTGCCTTCTGGTTAGCTAATGTTTGCCCTGCAGGTAATAGTCACTTTTCCACCCCTTTATATATTAGGTATAGTTGTAAGTAAAAAAAAAAAAGGTCAAAGACAAAGCTATTCGGTTTCTTGTGAGTATATACACTTCACTGCCGATGTGGGGGGGCGCCACCTAAAATCTTGCCTAGGGCGCCAGATTGGTTAGGGCCGGGCCTGATTGGCATCACTATGTGACGTCACAGAAAAATGGACGGGTGTATATAACGATGGTTAAAATCAGGCACTTTGAAGCTTTTTTTTAAGGATATTGCGTGATGGGTAAAATTTTGAAAAAAAACTTCGAAAAATAAAATAAGCCACTGGGAACTTATTTTTAATGGTTTTAACCCTTCTGAAATTGTGATAATGTTCCCCTTTAATAACCTCAGCTAATCAACGCTTTCATTAGCATTCGTTGACTGACCACAAATCACCCCGGAAGCTGGTCCAGTGTGGGGGAGTTTTTTTTTTGTAGGAATTAAACATAACACTAATTATATTCATATGATTGTGAGAAGTCACGTGTTGCAATTTGCCATGGGATTATTTAAAACGTATTGTTCTTCCAAGGCACACCCACAGATTTGACATGAAACAAAATTAGTACCGGAAAACAAGTACGACAAGGATTTCACAATGTAGCGCTTTATAAACTAAAAGCCATCATACTCGGAACACTGGCGTTTGCTTTTATTTTGAAACCATTAACCGGGGTTACCTTATCACCAGCACTGTAGCTTGACACTCCCTCCTGGATGATCCTTTTTACTGGTCGGACGGAGACTTCAGTCCTGGCCGCAGCGCTAAGAGGTTTACGTCCAGGTGGACACTTGTCACGAAACAACGCTTTGACCCCGAAAACAACATTTTCACTCGGAAGAAAAAAAGAGGATGTCGGAGCTGCGCGTCACTTTGTAGGTAAATATCGGCGATGGATTAGAAGCTAATTGTGGCGGGTTCGAGTCGACGTTTGATTAATTATGTGGGACAACAAAAATATATACAAGTGTGATCTCTTTTATGAGAGCGACAAAGAATATCTTTGTGACGTTTTAAAAAGCAGCATGTGTTTGTATTAAAGTATTATTATTATTATTATGACGTTCTCTTGACAAACTAAGCACTTTTGGTGTCTGTGACGAAGATGCGTTCAAGTGTCGAGACTCAAAATAGGACTTCTTGGCACCCCTGTGACGGTGTCAAAAGTGTAGATATTGACACTTTTCCTTTCTCGAACAGTTTTAGAAGCCTTTCCTTATTTCCGGGCTGGCGGGCTTCAAATAGCCCGAGGCTGTGCGTGGATTACACCCCGCAAAGAAGGACTCCAATAAAAAAAAGTGTACTCCAGAGACTTCCATCAGGAGGACTCTGGTGACGTCACTGTTACATAACCCCCCCACCCCACCCCGCCCTCCATATTAAGGGGAGTTGAGGGGGCTCCTGATTGTCTTCAGTGCTTCTTATGTCACTTTCTCACCATGGGCAGTGACGTCACCAACTAACAAAAAGTTCATTGGCCACACATACTAAGCGTGTCAAATTGAGTACTTTACCTTTAGAAAAATAATGCAAATATATAGAAATAGTCAGTTCCAGGGTCAAGATGTGGCCGCTCATTAAAGCTTGATCAAGTTCTAAAATGTTCTTTTGTTTTTTTTAAGCTTTCCTTTACTGCTTCATATATGAACTAAGTTTACTTTCACTTTCTCTCGACAACTTTGTTGACACTCGGCCTTGTTTTGGCGCCAACTGAGACGTTTTGGTGGTTAAATTCTGACCCCGGTGTTGTGGCGTATTTCAATCTGGTGGGCAGATTGTAGTGTAAATATGGTGTCCTCACCGCCACGTCAGACCAGGGACTAGAAAAGAGGTCAAATGTTGCCGTTCAGAAAGGTCAGGGGTCGTGGAGACGTCTTCTTTGTTATCTACCAAGATTTACGAGCGGAGTTTCCTGTTGGAGATGGGACTGTTGCTTTCAAAGGAAGTGCTCCGTCACATTCAAAGGTCTCCGAAGTCCCACGATAGTGTGTTGTCCAAAATCTACCATCAAAAATCAAGGGCTTTTGTTTTGAAATCCTTCCTGCCAACACACGCTTTTGTGTGTCTGTCGCTTTAACGCTGATGAGCTGTCCTGCTCCCCAAGAAACTCTTTATTAGAGGACATGTGATGGATGCCACTTAGCACACACAGTAAAGTAAGAAGCTAACAACACTATGTGCGCTAAAGTGCTAACATTCATTTTTAACGACTATTGTAGCATGTTTGCTGAAGGCATACTTGCCATTTTCCGGGAGACTCCCGAAATTCATCGCCCCTCCCGGGACCTGAGTGACGTGTCGACAGCCTGTTTTCACGTCCGCTTTCCCACAATATAAACAGCGTGACTGCCCAATCACGTTATAACTGTAGAATGGTCGAGGGCGAGTTCTTGGTTTCCTATGTGGGTTTATTGTTAGGCAGTTTCATTAACGTCCTCCCAGCGCGGCAACAACACACAACAGCAGCAGTCACGTTTTCGTCTACCGTAAAGCAGTTCGTCTGCCGTAAACAGCAATGTTGTGACACTCTTAAACAGGACGATACTGCCATCTACTGTACATGCATATGTGACAATAACATCTACGGCTTTAAAAGAGTGCACAACTGCGCACACAAGGAGACGAATAAGAATGCATCATCAGAGAGGGTGTTCAGCATGTGTGACAGAGAATAGAACAAGGATGGACAATTCAACCCTTAACTCAACAATGAGTAGATGAGTGTTATGTGTGTGTATATGTGCAAATAAATGAACACTGAAATTCAAGTATTTCTCTTATTTATATATATATATATATATGTATATATATATATATGTATATATATATATAATAAAATAAAAAATATATATAGCTACTATTCACTGAAAGTCAAGTATTTCTTATATATATATATATATATATATATATATATATATATATATATATATGAAATACTTGACTTGTATTTCTTATATATATATATATATATATATATATATATATATATATATGAAATACTTGACTTGGTGAATTCTAGCTGTAAATATACTTCTCCCCTCTTAACCCCCCCCCGAAGGACACAAACTAGCATCTGCTATGTGTGTATTTGACGGACACGTCTCTTTATACGTTCAGATCGCTGCACGGACACACAAATCTTCACCTGTAAAAAGACAGCCAATCAGGGTTCTTGCTTCACACACATCTGAATACACGCACACATTTTTTTTTACACACACGCAGATTGAAATGCAGACATTTTTTTTTTTTGCGCATACACACAAACCAAAATACGGACACACAAATGAAAACATGCGCATCTGATTACACACACACACACACACATTGAGATACAGACACACAAACTAGTACACTAATCTGACTACACACACATTGAGATACAGACACACAAATTAGTACAGAAATCTGATTACACACAGATTGAGAAACTGACACACAAATTAGTACAGAAATCTGATTACACACAGATTGAGATACACACAAATTAGTACAGAAATCTGATTACACACACACAGATTGAGATACAGACACACAAATTAGTACAGAAATCTGATTACACACAGATTGAGAAACTGACACACAAATTAGTACAGAAATCTGATTACACACAGATTGAGATACACACAAATTAGTACAGAAATCTGATTACACACACACAGATTGCGATACAGACACACAAATTAGTACACACATCTGATTACACACAGATTGAGATTCAGACACACATTAGTACACACATCTGATTACACACACAAGTTGAGATACAGACACACAAATTAGTACACACATCTGATTACACACAGATTGAGATACAGACACACAAATTAGTACACACATCTGATTACACACAGATTGAGATACAGACACACAAATTATTACACACATCTGATTGCACACAGATTGAGATGCAGACACACAAACTAGTACACAAATCTGATTACACACACACAGGTTGAGATACAGACACACAAATTAGTACACACATTTGATTACACACATATTGAGATACAGACACACACATTAGTACACACTTCTGGTTACAAACACACAGATTGAGATACAGACACACAAATTAGTACAGAAATCTGATTGCACACAGATTGAGATACACACAAATTAGTACAGAAATCTGACTGCACACACACAGATTGAGATACAGACACAAACTAGTACATGAATCTGATTACACACACACAAGTTGAGATACAGACACACAAATTAGTACACACATCTGATTACACACAGATTGAGATACAGACACACAAATTAATACAGAAATCTGATTACACACAGATTGAGATACACACAAATTAGTACAGAAATCTGACTGCACACGCACAGATTGAGATACAGACACACAAATTAGTACAGAAATCTGATTACACACAGATTGAGATACACACAAATTAGTACAGAAATCTGATTGCACACACACAGATTGAGATACAGACACACAAATTAGTACAGAAATCTGATTACACAGATTGAGATACACACAAATTAGTACAGAAATCTGATTGCACACACACAGATGGAGATACAGACACACAAACTAGTACACAAATCTGATTACACACACACACAAGTTAGTACACACATCTGATTACACACAGATTGAGATACAGACACACAAATTAATACAGAAATCTGATTACACACAGATTGAGATACACACAAATTAGTACAGAAATCTGATTGCACACACACAGATTGAGATACAGACACACAAATTAGTACATAAATCTGCTTACACAGATTGAGATACACACAAATTAGTACAGAAATCTGATTGCACACACACAGATGGAGATAGACACACAAACTAGTACACAAATCTGATTACACACACACACAAGTTAGTACACACATCTGATTACACACAGATTGAGATACAGACACACAAATTAATACAGAAATCTGATTACACACAGATTGAGATACACACAAATTAGTACAGAAATCTGATTGCACACACACAGATTGAGATACAGACACACAAATTAATACAGAAATCTGATTACAAACAGATTGAGATACACACAAATTAGTACAGAAATCTGATTGCACACACACAGATTGAGATACACACAGTACAGAAATCTGATTACAGATTGAGAAACTGACACACAAATTAGTACACACATTTGATTACACACACACAGATTGAGATACAGACACACAAATTAGTACACACATCTGATTACACCCAGATTGAGATACAGACACAAATTAGTACACACATCTGACAAGCGGTTGAAAATGGATGGATGGATCTGATTACACACATACAGATTGAGATACAGACACACAAATTAGTACAATCAATCAATCAATGTTCATCTATTTCCACATTCACACACACATTCACACACTGATGCCATGCAAGGGGCTATCCACGACCCATCAGGAGCAAGGGTGAAGTGTCTTGCTCAAGGACACAACGGATGTGACGAAGTTGGTGCAAGTTGGGGATTGAACCAGGAACCCTCAGGTTGCTGGCGCGGTCGGGAGAGTGACCGTGCATTGTGTGCTTAGCTGTTGTGTAGCTGCTAGCCCCAGTAGTTCATAGCCTAGCATGTTTACCTTTTTGCAAAAGACTTGATTATAAAGGAGAATAAAAGTGTTTATTGGAGGACATTTCAATGTCAACTGACTGTCCAGCTGTGCACAAGTGAACAAGACTGCTTGTATCGCACCTATTAGATGCAAGCCGATATCGTCCGATATTGGTCTTTTTTGCTGATGTTGCCTCAGGACACTGCCAGTAAAACGTGTAAATGTAAATAATTTGAGAGGAGTTATTGGATTAATAAAACTATGGTCTGGTCTAGTTTCATATACATATCAGCCTTAAAACATTTTTAAGATGTGTAGCAAAGCCCTTTTTGAATTTTTTTTAATTTTTATGCAAAGTTACCTAGTGGCCACATGCGTGGACAGCACCTTTTAGCTCTTATTTCCTAAATTGTGTACATTATTGAATTGGGGTCTTATGCCGACATATGGACACTTATACTGCCATCTGGTGGTGTCAGAAGAGTATAACATAAAATGGAGTTTGGAAAAAAAAAAAGTGTAAAAATAAAAATGAGCATGCCACTACACATGAAGTACACGTTTGTGTACTTATGGACTAAGTACATCATATCAAAAGATGATTATTAGTTTTTATTCTAATTAGGGTCCAATAAGCCCAAATGGCAAAGAGAAATTTAAAAAAAAAAGCATGTAAACAAACAGCTTGGGCCTTAAGATTGTTAAAAGGCGGGTCCATCTTGCAAGGGTCAAAGAATGTTTCATGTCCATGAGGAATCCTTGGAGGTTTGTCCTTCATAAACACGCTCCCATTACTGCTAGTATTTAAATATGGCAGAAAGCACCTGTGGGGTTGGTGAGCGTGAAGGTTCACATGCCATCGTCATGACGACGCCACAGACGAAATAACTGAGGTCTTACTCAACATTTGAACAAGCGTTTCTCCTGGAATGTCCTCAAAGTGCTTATCAGCACACCTGCAGTGAGTCACAAAGTCAAATGTTGATTTCTAATTAATGCATAAAAAAAATGCGAGCGCGTTTCTTCGGACAGCCGGCGTGTATTCCTGATTGGACAGAATTTAACTCGTGTTTTGTCTCCTCAGGAGGCTTTGGACATGTCTGAAGAGTCCCTGCCAGAGGTCAAGGTCTTCCTCCTCTTCCTCGGGAGTCACATGTCAGCGTGAGCCCCGCCCCCTCTGACCCAGATTCTCCAAGGGGGCGGGGCAGGGCCGTCCTGGGTGTGGAAGCGTCGTCTTACCAGCCCCTGCGCGCGTCGTGGTCGTGTCTCCGGCTGCGTCTGAACACGTCCGGCGGCGAGGAGCCCCGCAGGATGCCCGCCAAGACCCCCATCTACCTGAAGACCACCACGCCCAAGAAAGGCAAGAAGCTGAGGCTGCGCGACGTCCTGTCGGGAGACATGATCAGCCCGCCGCTGGGCGACGTGCGCCACAGCGCCCACGTGGGGCCGGAGGGTCAGGGGGACATGTTCGGGGACGTGGGCTTCCTGCAGGGAAAGATGGACATGCTGCCGGCGGCGGCGGTGCGGGTCAACAGCGAGGACCAGCGCTCGCTCAGCGCGGACAGAGGACCGGGGGACGCCGGGGCCGCCAAGCAGGACTCCAACAGACATGACTATTCCTTCAATGGCTTCCACTATCAGCACTCGTCCCCCGGCTTGTTGAAGTCCACCGTCTCCATGCCCGTCTTTGTGGCCCACGAACAAGCTCCGCCCAAACCGCCCCGCCTGCACCTGCTGCCCGCGGAGGTCAACCACAAGCAGCGTCCTTCCAAGGCGCTCCGTGAGAACGGCGTGGCGGCTCTCTCAACCGACATGTCCCTCTCAGCCGCCGTCTGCAGGCTGGTGCCCTCCTCGGGCTCCTTCTCGGAGGCCTCGTCAGAGGAGTCCATGTCGGACCCCTGCGGACCGATGGACACCCAACGAGGCCTCAGTCTCGACTCCGACGCCGGCCTGAGCAACGAGGACCTGAGGAGCGATCGCAGCGATTCGCCGTGCGGCCACTTCCACATCGTCCCCTCCGCCAACGTCCCGCGCTCGGACTCCATGATGGGTCTGGACCTGGACCTGGGCCCTTCCATCCTGGAGGACGTGCTGGTGATCATGGACCGCTACAAGAATGTGGACCACCGCTGTGAGCTGTGAGGAGGGCGGCGACGAGGCCGCGTTCCAACGTAATGACAGACTGAGCAGAGGAGACATTTATGACGAGTGCTGGGAGGCGACAGGCTGGTCCTCAGGCGCCTTTTTTTTACAGCAACATCTCATCACCATTAGAGGATGTCATGATAACATGTCTTTAGCTCTTGGTTATTTTTTTAAATATCATTTCTGCAGTAAAGTCAAATTAAGTTCTTTATTCTGTCCAAACTGACACAAAGTTTCATTTTCACCATAATTAATTGATCTTCTGTAACTGATCCTCTCAAATTGTTCTTCTTTCAACTAAATGAGCATAAATAATCATTGTTCAATTAAAGCTGTATTTAGAGCTGCTCTTCTGGTCCCTTTAATGTTATTTAATAGGGGTGTGGGAAAAAACCGATTCGAATTCAAATCGCCATTCTCACGTTATACAATTCAGTATGAGTTGTCATTTTTCAAAAATCGATTATTTAAAATAAAACATTTTTTTATTTTTTATTAATTAATCCAACAAAACAATACACAGCAATACCATAACAATGCAATCCAATTCCAAAACCAAACCCGACCCAGCATATACAGTTAAAAGCCAGTAAATTAGAATATTTTGAAAAACTTGATTTATTTCAGTAATTGCATTCAAAAGGTGTAACTTGTACATTATATTTATTCATTGCACACAGACTGATGCATTCAAATGTTTATTTCATTTAATTTTGATGATTTGAAGTGGCAACAAATGAAAATCCAAAATTCCGTGTGTCACAAAATTAGAATATTACTTAAGGCTAATACAAAAAAGGGATTTTTAGAAATGTTGGCCAACTGAAAAGTATGAAAATGAAAAATATGAGCATGTACAATACTCAATACTTGGTTGGAGCTCCTTTTGCCTCAATTACTGCGTTAATGCGGCGTGGCATGGAGTCAATGAGTTTCTGGCACTGCTCAGGTGTTATGAAGTGCTCTAAAACTTGCTGGTAGACGGCTGCATTGACCCTGGATCTCAGGAAACAGAGTGGACCGACACCAGCAGATGACATGGCACCCCAAACCATCACTGATGGTGGAAACTTTACACTAGACTTCAGGCAACGTGGATCCTTTGCCTCTCCTGTCTTCCTCCAGACTCTGGGACCTCGATTTCCAAAGGAAATGCAAAATTTGCATGGTTGGGTGATGGTTTGGGGTGCCATGTCATCTGCTGGTGTCGGTCCACTCTGTTTCCTGAGATCCAGGGTCAACGCAGCCGTCTACCAGCAAGTTTTAGAGCACTTCCTGCTTCCTGCTGCTGACCTGCTCTATGGAGATGGAGATTTCAAGTTCCAACAGGACTTGGCGCCTGCACACAGCGCAAAATCTACCCGTGCCTGGTTTACGGACCATGGTATTTCTGTTCTAAATTGGCCCGCCAACTCCCCTGACCTTAGCCCCATAGAAAATCTGTGGGGTATTGTGAAAAGGAAGATGCAGAATGCCAGACCCAAAAACGCAGAAGAGTTGAAGGCCACTATCAGAGCAACCTGGGCTCTCATAACACCTGAGCAGTGCCAGAAACTCATCGACTCCATGCCACGCCGCATTAACGCAGTAATTGAGGCAAAAGGAGCTCCAACCAAGTATTGAGTATTGTACATGCTCATATTTTTCATTTTCATACTTTTCAGTTGGCCAACATTTCTAAAAATCCCTTTTTTGTATTAGCCTTAAGTAATATTCTAATTTTGTGACACACGGAATTTTGGATTTTCATTTGTTGCCACTTCAAATCATCAAAATTAAATGAAATAAACATTTGAATGCATCAGTCTGTGTGCAATGAATAAATATAATGTACAAGTTACACCTTTTGAATGCAATTACTGAAATAAATCAAGTTTTTCAAAATATTCTAATTTACTGGCTTTTACCTGTATATTGGTCTTTTTTGCTGATGTTGCATCAGGACACTGCCAGTAAAACGTGTAAATGTAAATAATTTGAGAGGAGTTATTGGATTAATAAAAGAATGGTCTGGTCTACTTTCATATAAATATTAGCCTTAAAACATTTTTAAGATGTGTAGCGAAGCCCTTTTAAAAAAAAAAATTTAATTTTTATTTTAATTGTTTTGCAAAGTTACCTAGTGGCCACATGCGTGGACAGCACCTTTTAGCTCTTATTTCCTAAATTATGTACACTATTGAATTGGGGTCTTATGCCGACATATGGACACTTATACTGCCATCTGGTGGTGTCAGAAGAGTATAACATAAAATGGAGTTTGGAGGGAAAAAAAGTGTAAAAATAAAAATGAGCATGCCACTACACATGAAGTACACGTTTGTGTACTTATGGACTAAGTACATCATATCAAAAGATGCTAAATGAGCATAAATAATCATTGTTCAATTAAAGCTGTATTTAGAGCTGCTCTTCTGGTCCCTTTAATGTTATTTAATAGGGGTGTGGGAAAAAATCGATTCGAATTCAAATCGCCATTCTCACGTTATACAATTCAGTATGAGTTGTCATTTTTCAAAAATCGATTATTTAAAAACATTTTTTTTTTTTTTTAAGTACATCAGCAACAATCAGAACTGCAATAAACAGAGCAATTGAGAGGAGACACAAACACAAACTGGGGTGGAGGTTGTCGGAGGCAGATATTTACATATATCCGAATTTAAGTTGTACTTCTTCCATTTCTTTGTCATATTTGAAAACAGCTCGTCTTTTCCATTTATTCTCTTGATGCTCTGTCAGCAAGTATACTATGTGTGATAACCTTGAGTTCTTTGGAATGTGTTTAGACTAGCATTTTGTTTTGGCTACAGAGATGGGACGAGAGAGAGGGTAGTGGGATCAGAAAGACAGACCATTTTTGGGAAACGCGATAGAATGTTCTAGGGTTAGACTGGGCTCAACCAAAATGTATATTGGAAAAGCTTTGAGAATATACAACAAAATACCTATTCTGTCTCTGGTGGTTTTTCCAACTCAGCTTTAAGTGTCGGAAAGAACTTGGGAGCGAATTGTGACTTGAATTCCCTGGGAGGAACAACTGGTCCAAAACGCAACAAGGTCTAGAAGTAATCTGACTAGCTTGTTCTGGGATGTTTGGAGTCTAGATTTGAGGGTTTTGGAGGTGCTGGGGTACCAGGAGGTGCATGCGTAATCGAAAAAGGGTTGAACGAGAGTTCCCGCTAGAATCCTCATGGTGCTTTTGTTGACCAGAGAGGAGATTCTATAGAGAAATCTCGTTCGTTGGTTGACCTTTATGATTACCTTGCTTGCCATTTTATCACAGGAAAGATTAGTCTCTAGAATGGAACCTAGGTAGGTGACCTCATCTTTCCTGGTGACAACAATGTCACCCACTTTTATAGTGAAGTCACTGACTTTCTTAAGGTTGATGTGGGACCCAAACAGGATGGATTCCGTTTTACCTAAGTGTATGGATAGCTTGTTGTCAGCGAGCCAGGTGCAAATTCTACAGAGTTCAGCACTGAGCATTTTCTCCACCTGTGACTTGTCCTTGTCTGATACCAGCAGGGCCGAGTCATCCGCAAACAAGAACAATTCACAGTCGCATGTTGATGACAAGTCGTTTATGTATATTAGGAACAGTAAAGGCCCTAATATACTGCCTTGGGGGACTCCACAGCTTACTGAGAGGGGGGGGGACACGGTGCCGTTCACCTCTACCACCTGTTCCCTCCCCTCCAAGTAAGATTGCATCCAGCTCGATGAGGTTTTGTCAAATCCGATTGCTCTGAGCTTATCCAACAGTATAGCGTGGTCAACGGTGTCAAAGACCTTCTGAAGGTCCAGCATGACCATGCCGCAGTATTTGCCCGCGTCTACCTCATGTTTGATGTGGTCGGTCAGATAGAGAAGGCATGTGTCACTGGAGTGGTTAGTTCTGAAGCCGGATTGGAATTTGTACATGAGTTTATCAGAATCAGAATCGTTTTATTAACCATTGTTTGAGAACGGGTTCACAAACTTGGAATTTTTCTTGGTTTATTAGTGGCAAGGTAACTATCGACCTGTTCATAAACTATTTTTTCCATTACTTTCGAAATAGAACTGAGAATAGAAACAGGTCGGTAGTTGCCAGGTTCTAATTTGCTTCCTTTTTTAAAGAGGGGAGTTACTTTTGCTATCTTGAAATCTTTTGGTACTTGGCCTTGAGTAATTGAGAGGTTTATTATGTGCGTGATGATCGGGGCAATGGTGGTGGCAGTCCCTGAGGAATCTGGAGGGGATATTGTCAAGGCCGGTGGCCTTGTTTGGGTGGAGCGCGCTCAGTTTTTTAAGCACCTCGTCAGCTGAGACCATTTCTAATTTGAAATTGTTGTTGGATACTCCTAGAAGGCTTTAATGTGTTCTACACCAAAGCGACCAGTGGTGGGACAGCTTGTTGTCAAGAGTTGCGGCTATGCTGGTGAAAAAGGTGTTAAGTCTGCTTGCTACCTCCATTTTGTCTGTAATGAGGGAGTCACCCTCCTTGATGCTGATGTTGATGAGTCTGGTTTTTAGTTTCTGGCTGCAACCAGGAAGCTGGTTGAGGATTTTCCAGAACTCACGTGGCTTATTTGTGTTTTCCTCTATTTTGTCGTTAATGTAATTTTTTTTAAGGATTTAGTCAGGTTGGTTGTCTTATTTCTTAATTTATTGTGTTGAAAGGAGTGATTTGAGGTTATTATAGGGTTGTTTATCTACTTCTGTTTTACACTTTTGGTATTCGGAGTATTTTCTGTCTCTGTCTTTTATGGCAGCTAATAGGTCCGGATTCATCCATGGTTCAGAGCGGGCTTTGATCCTGACTGTTCTCACGGGAGCCATGTCATTTAGTATCGTTAGGAACGCTGTTTTGAAGCGACCCCAAACATCATCGACCAGGTTGCTCGTGAGCACAGGGGACGTCCAGTCCTAAACCAGGGATGTCCAAAACTTTACCACAAAGGGCCGCACACTGAAAAGTTAACGAATGCAGGGGCCATTTTGATATTTTTAGTTTTCAACTATCCTTGAGGATTGTTAGAAGTCCTGGGGACCCAAATGGGGTCTCAGTCAAATAATATATTTATCTTTGCTTTCAACATTTAAATATCAATAGGTCAACTTCAGAAAGTCCGAAATGACTGTTCTTACCTTTTCACCTTTCTCACCAGCCAGCCCCTCCACACAAGGGTCTCCCTTCAAGTAGAATACAGAATATTTGTTAGTGTTTCATGAAATATTGAAGGCTCCAATCATTCACAAACAAAAGTGATACTCATAATGTCCCCTTTGGGTCCACCTTTTCCTTGGAAGCCCTTTGAATGACAAGAGACAAACTTAAACATGTGTGACATGGTGGAGTTAAAAATATACTGTAAATACATCTCATACACAATAACTAATTCCAATATGTTGGCCTGTTCTTACGCCGGATAGTCGAACCTCGGATTCAGGAGGAACAGTGTGGTTTTCGTCCTGGTCGTGGAACTGTGGACCAGCTCTATACTCTCGGCAGGGTCCTTGAGGGTGCATGGGAGTTTGCCCAACCAGTCTACATGTGCTTTGTGGACTTGGAGAAGGCATTCGACCGTGTAGTCCTGTGGGGAGTGCTCAGAGAGTATGGGGTAACGGACTGTCTTATTGTGGCAGTTCGCTCCCTGTATAATCAGTGTCAGAGCTTGGTCTGCATTGCCGGCAGTAAGTCGGACACGTTTCCAGTGAGGGTTGGACTCCGCCAAGGCTGCCCTTTGTCACCGATTCTGTTCATAACCTTTATGGACAGAATTTCTAGGCGCAGTCAGGGCGTTGAGGGTATCTGGTTTGGTGGCTGCAGGATTAGGTATCTGCTATTTGCAGATGATGTGGTCCTGATGGCTTCCTCCGGCCAAGATCTTCAGCTCTCACTGGATCGGTTCGCAGCCGAGTGTGAAGCGACTGGGATGGGAATCAGCACCTCCAAGTCCGAGTCCATGGTTCTCTCCCGGAAAAGGGTGGAGTGCCATCTCTGGGTTGGGGAGGAGATCTTACACCAAGTGGAGGAGTTCAAGTACCTCGGAGTCTTGTTCACGAGTGGGGGAAGAGTGGATCGTGAGATCGACAGGCGGATCGGTGCGGCGTCTTCAGTAATGCGGACGCTGTATCGATCCGTTGTAGTGAAGAAGGAGCTGAGCCGGAAGGCAAAGCTCTCGATTTACCGGTCGATCTACGTTCCCATCCTCACCTATGGTCATGAGCTTTGGGTCATGACCGAAAGGACAAGATCACGGGTACAAGCGGCCAAAATGAGTTTCCTCCGCCGAGTGGCAGGGCTCTCCCTTAGAGATAGGGTGAGAAGCTCTGTCATTCGGGGGGAGCTCAAAGTAAAGCCGCTGCTCCTCCACATCGAGAGGAGCCAGATGAGGTGGTTCGGGCATCTGGTCAGGATGCCACCCGAACGCCTCCCTAGGAAGGTGTTTCGGGCACGTCCGACCGGTAGGAGGCCACGGGGAAGACCCAGGACACGCTGGGAAGACTATCTCTCCCGGCTGGCCTGGGAACGCCTCGGGATCCCCCGGGAGGAGCTGGACGAAGTGGCTGGGGAGAGGGAAGTCTGGGCTTCCCTGCTTAAGCTGCTGCCCCCGCGACCCGACCTCGGATAAGCGGAAGAAGATGGATGGATGGATGGATTTTATTTAGTATAGCGCTTTTCAGAGCACTCAAAGACGCTTTACAGGATAAAAAATTAAAATATGAAACAGTTTTAATATAAAATACAGGAAATATAAAAGCAGTAGACAGGCGGGCGGCGGAGTTTTGAATGTATTGGAGTTTATTGAGAATTTTGCAAGATGAGCCGTAGAGGATGCTGTTACAATAGTCAAGTCTGGAGGTGATGAAGGCATGGATCAGGGTTTCAGCGGCAGAGAAGGAGAGCGATGGACGGAGACGGGCAATATTTTTGAGGTGGAAGAAAGCAGTTCTTGTGATGTGGTTGACACATACTTGCCAACCTTGAGACCTCCAATTTCGGGAGGTGGGGGGGGGGGGGGCGTGCTTGGGGGCGCGGCTAAGAGGGGATGAGTATATTTAAAGCTAGAATTCACCAAATCAAGTGATTCATATATACAGGTAAAAGCCAGTAAATTAGAATATTTTGAAAAACTTGATTTATTTCAGTAATTGCATTCAAAAGGTGTAACTTGTACATTATATTTATTCATTGCACACAGACTGATGCATTCAAATGTTTATTTCATTTAATTTTGATGATTTGAAGTGGCAACAAATGAAAATCCAAAATTCCGTGTGTCACAAAATTAGAATATTGTGTAAGGCTAATACAAAAAAGGGATTTTTAGAAATGTTGGCCAACTGAAAAGTATGAAAATGAAAAATATGAGCATGTACAATACTCAATACTTGGTTGGAGCTCCTTTTGCCTCAATTACTGCGTTAATGCGGCGTGGCATGGAGTCGATGAGTTTCTGGCACTGCTCAGGTGATATAAGAGCCCAGGTTGCTCTGATAGTGGCCTTCAACTCTTCTGCGTTTTTGGGTCTGACATTCTGCATCTTCCTTTTCACAATACCCCACAGATTTTCTATGGGGCTAAGGTCAGGGGAGTTGGCGGGCCAATTTAGAACAGAAATTACATGGTCCGTAAACCAGGCACGGGTAGATTTTGCGCTGTGTGCAGGCGCCAAGTCCTGTTGGAACTTGAAATCTCCATCTCCATAGAGCAGGTCAGCAGCAGGAAGCATGAAGTGCTCTAAAACTTGCTGGTAGACGGCTGCGTTGACCCTGGATCTCAGGAAACAGAGTGGACCGACACCAGCTGGACTGCTGCTGAGTGGTCCAAAGTCATGTTTTCTGACGAAAGCAAATTTTGCATTTCCTTTGGAAATCGAGGTCCCAGAGTCTGGAGGAAGACAGGAGAGGCACAGGATCCACGTTGCCTGAAGTCTAGTGTAAAGTTTCCACCATCAGTGATGGTTTGGGGTGCCATGTCATCTGCTGGTGTCGGTCCACTCTGTTTCCTGAGATCCAGGGTCAACGCAGCCGTCTACCAGCAAGTTTTAGAGCACTTCATGCTTCCTGCTGCTGACCTGCTCTATGGAGATGGAGATTTCAAGTTCCAACAGGACTTGGCGCCTGCACACAGCGCAAAATCTACCCGTGCCTGGTTTACGGACCATGATATTTCTGTTCTAAATTGGCCCGCCAACTCCCCTGACCTTAGCCCCATAGAAAATCTGTGGGGTATTGTGAAAAGGAAGATGCAGAATGCCAGACCCAAAACGCAGAAGAGTTGAAGGCCACTATCAGAGCAACCTGGGCTCTCATAACACCTGAGCAGTGCCAGAAACTCATCGACTCCATGCCACGCCGCATTAACGCAGTAATTGAGGCAAAAGGAGCTCCAACCAAGTATTGAGTATTGTACATGCTCATATTTTTCATTTTCATACTTTTCAGTTGGCCAACATTTCTAAAAATCCCTTTTTTGTATTAGCCTTAAGTAATATTCTAATTTTGTGACACACGGAATTTTGGATTTTCATTTGTTGCCACTTCAAATCATCAAAATTAAATGAAATAAACATTTGAATGCATCAGTCTGTGTGCAATGAATAAATATAATGTACAAGTTACACCTTTTGAATGCAATTACTGAAATAAATCAAGTTTTTCAAAATATTCTAATTTACTGGCTTTTACCTATATATATATATATATATATATATATATATATATATATATATATATATATATATATATATATATATATACACATAAATAAGAGAAATACTTTAATTTCAGTGTTCATTTATTTACACATATATACACACACATAACACTCATCTACTCATTGTTGAGTTAAGGGTTGAATTGTCCATCGATGTTCTATTCTCTGTCACTATTTTTCTAACCATGCTGAACACCCTCTCTGATGATGCATTCTGCTTCGTCTCCTTGTTGTGTGCGCAGTTGTGCACTGCACTCTCTAAAAGCTGTAGATGTTATTGTCACATATGCATGTACAGTAGATGGCAGTCCTGTTTAAGAGTGTCACAACATTGCTGTTTACGGCAGACAAACTGCTTTACGGTAGACGAAAACGTGACTGCTGTTGTTGTGTGTTGTTACCGCGCTGGGAGGACGTTAATGAAACTGCCTAACAATAAACCCACATAAGAAACCAAGAACTCGCCCTCCATCATTCTACAGTTATAACGTGATTGGGCAGGCACGCTGTTTATATTGTGGGAAAGCGGACGTGAAAACAGGCTGTCGACACGTCACTCAGGTCCGCCTGCATTTCGGGAGATTTTCGGGAGAAAAAATTTGGTTTTCGGGAGAGACGCTGAATTTCGGGAGTCTCCCGGAAAATCCGGTAGGGTTGGCAAGTATGGGTTGACATGGTGTTGAAAAGAGAGGTTATTGTCCAGAATGACTCCGAGGTTGCGGATGTGAGTGGATGGGGACAGAGTGGAGTTGCGAGCAGTTTTGGTGAGGGATTTGGGGCCGATGATGAGCATGTCAGATTTGTCACAGTTGAGTTTGAGGAAGTTGGAGTGCAGCCATGATTTGATTTCAGTGAGGCAGTCGGTCAGGGTGGAGAGATTTTGTGGAGATGTATAGCTGGACATCATCTGCGTAGCAGTGGAACTGGGGGTGATGGCGGCGGATGATGTTACCGAGGGGGAGCATGTACAATGAAGAGAAGTGGACCAAGCACCGAACCCTGGGGGACACCTTGTGACAGAGGGGCAGTACTACCTTTAGAACAGTGGTTCTTAACCCGGGTTCGATCGAACCCTAGGGGTTCGGTGAGTCGGCCTCAGGGGTTCGGCGGAGGTAAAGACACATCCGACTTATCGTGTAAATAAAAACTTCTCCCTATCGGCGTATTATGGATACCCCCAAACAATGTTCCCTCTAATTTTCCATCTGATTTGCAGGTTGTTTGATTGATCGATTGAAACTTTTACTAGTAGATCGCAAAAGACACAGTACAGTACATATTCCGTACAATTGACCACTAAATGGTAACACCCCAATAAGTTTTTCAACTTGTTTAAGTCGGGGTCCACTTAAATTGATTCATGATAATGTGTGTAAGGTGTGTAATTTGTTGTGAGTTCATGCACTGTGTTGGTTTTGTTCTTTAAACAAGGTGATGTTCATGCCCGGTTCATTTTGTGCACCAGTTAAAAAACATATGACTTTTTCTTGAATTTGGAAAAAAATAACATTTTATTTTTCACTAAAGAAGGGTTCGGTGAATGCGCATATGAAACTGGTGGGGTTCGGTACCTCCAACAAGGTTAAGAACCACTGCTTTAGAAGAAAGTGTATGTATTGATGTATTACAGTACAAGGACAGAATTACTTATTTAATATACTATCTTTAGAAGAAAGTGTAAATACATACGTATATACTATCTTTAGGAGTATTGATGTACTACAGTACAAGGATAGAAACATACTATATTTTGAAGAAAGTGTATGTATTAATGTACTACAGTCAGGGCCGGCCCGTGGCATAGGCCGTATAGGCAAATGCTAAGGGCGCCGTCCATGAGGGGGCGCCACGCCAGTGCCACAAATGTTGGAGAAAAAAAAAAGAAAAGAAAAAAAGTTGGTACTATTATTTCTAAATACAAAAAATAATCCCACGTTAATTAAAATGCAAAGTAAAGCCTATTTAATAGAAATATTATTTGTTACAACATTACGCCCCCTCTCCCCTCGCACGGTGCGCCCCCTCCCTTCCCGTATCATGACTCTTTTTGGACGTCACCACATCAAAAAATCAACACAAGATGTCAAAACGGCCAAAACTGTCAGGTGCCCAGGGAAGAAAAAAGAGAAAAGAAGAGGAGGAGAAACGAGAAAAGACAGAGGTAGCAGGTAGGTGAGCCGAACATGAAATTATTTGTCTGTTACAGAATGTGATAGTAACCTGGCTTTTTAGCATTAAGCTAATGTTACATGATTCGGCAATTGCTAATCAATAAATAGCTAGTTCTGTTTTAACGTCGGGTTAATATTGTGGAGGGGGCTAAATTGTTATGGAAAATAATAATGTAACGTTAGGTAATTACAGTACTCCCACCTTACATTCCTCAGGGACATTTGTATTAGATCTTTTAAGCAAGTGTTTTTTGTTTACATTGTTATTGCCTTCTGGTTAGCTAATGTTTGCCCTGCAGGTAATAGTCACTTTTCCACCCCTTTATATATTAGGTATAGTTGTAAGTAAAAAAAAAAAAAAAAGGTCAAAGACAAAGCTATTCGGTTTCTTGTGAGTATATACACTTCACTGCCGATGTGGGGGGGCGCCACCTAAAATCTTGCCTAGGGCGCCAGATTGGTTAGGGCCGGGTCTGACTACAGTACAAGGACAGAAATACTTATACAATATACCAACTTTAAAAGACAGCATAATGATGTACTACAAGGACAGAAACACATGTTGTACTATCTTTAGAAGAAATGGTAAGTATTGATAAATACTTATGAAATATACCATTTTCAGAATAAATCCTAAGTACTGAAGCACTACAAGGACAGAAATATTTCATCCTGCATGAATTTATGACTTGTATTTAACTCCTGGGTAAACACTGCCCCCTAGTGGACTCTTACACCACATACCTTGACTCCTTTGGTTCCACTCAGACCTTGAGCACCTGGAACGCCCATCGGTCCTCTCTCTCCTTTGCTTCCCTGTCATATATGAGAACAATGAATAAGTATTGTACTTTCAACACAGTCTTTCCCACTATTCCTTGTGGACCCACTGGACCGCGCTGACCTCGGTCTCCCTGCAGTTACACGTATGAGGTCCCTACACACCGGAGCTCTTGTAAAAAGAGCTCAGCAGCGCATGCACTTTTTGCGTCGGATGAAAAGAGCACAGCTCCCTCCCCCCATTCTCACCACATTCTACAAAGGCACTATAGAGAGCCTGCTGACCAACAGCATCTGTGTCTGGACTGGAGCCTGCAATGCCTCAGACTGGAAGTCTCTCCAGAGAGTGGTGAGGACGGCGGAAAAGATCATCAGGACTCCTCTTCCTCCTATCCAGGAGATGGCAAAAAGCCGCTGCCTGACCAGGGCTCAGAAAATCTGCAAAGACTCCTCCCACACCCATCAAGGACTGTTTTCACTGCTGGACTCTAGAAAGAGGTTCCGCAGCCTCCGAAGCAGAACCTCCAGGTTCTGTAACAGCTTCTTCCCTCAGGCCGTAAGACTCTTGAACGCATCATAACTAAATTATCCCCTCAACTCCCCCCAAAATGGATTAACTCGCTGGAATAAAAAAGACAATATAACATACGTCCATAAACGAGGACGCATGTGAAAAAGTGCAATATATTTCTGTACAGTAATCTATTTAGATATATTTATTTATTTTATATATATATTCATATTTTATTTATATATATTTATTTATTTATATATGCACCTTATTGCTTTTTTATCCTGCACTACCATGAGCTTATGTAACGAAATTTCGTTCTTATCTGTGCTGTAAAGTTCAAATTTGAATGACAATAAAAAGGAAGTCTAAGTCTAAGTCTAAGTATCTGGAGTCAGTGTTATTGACAAAAGTATTTACCTTGGGACCAGGAACTCCTTCCATACCAAGAACCCCAGGCTCGCCCTATAGCAGGGGTCACCAACGCGGTGCCCGCGGGCACCAGGTTGCCCGTAAGGACCAGATGAGTCGCCCGCTGGCCTGTTCTAAAAAATAGCTCAAATAGCAGCACTTACCAGTGAGCTGCCTCTATTTTTATTTTATTGTATTTATTTACTAGCAAGCTGGTCTCGCTTTGCTCGACATTTTTAATTCTAAGAGAGACAAAACTCAAATAGAATTTGAAAATCCAAGAAAATATTTTAAAGACTTGGTCTTCACTTGTTTAAATAAATTCATTAATTTTTTTACTTTGCTTCTTATAACTTTCAGAAAGACAATTTTAGAGAAAAAGTACAACCTTAAAGGGGAACATTATCACCAGACGTATGTAAGCGTCAATATATACCTTGATGTTGCAGAAAAAAGACCATATATTTTTTGAACCGATTTCCGAACTCTAAATGGGTGAATTTTGGCGAATTAAACGCCTTTCTAATATTCGCTCTCGGAGCGATGACGTCACAACGTGACGTCACATCGGGAAGCAATCCGCCATTTTCTCAAACACCGACTCAAATCAGCTCTGTTATTTTCCGTTTTTTCGACTGTTTTCCGTACCTTGGAGACATCATGCCTCGTCGGTGTGTTGTCGGAGGGTGTAACAACACGAACAGGGACGGATTCAAGTTGCACCAGTGGCCCAAAGATGCGAAAGTGGCAAGAAATTGGACGTTTGTTCCGCACACTTTACCGACAAAAGCTATGCTACGACAGAGATGGCAAGAATGTGTGGATATCCTGCGACACTCAAAGCAGATGCATTTCCAACGATAAAGTCAAAGAAATCTGCCGCCAGACCCCCATTGAATCTGCCGGAGTGTGTGAGCAATTCAGGGACAAAGGACCTCGGTAGCACGGTAAGCAATGGCGGCAGTTTGTTCCCGCAGACGAGCGAGCTAAACCCCCTATCGACTCTAGCTTCCCTGGCCTGCTGATATCAACTCCAAAACTGGACAGATCAGCTTTCAGGAAAAAAAGCGCGGATGAGGGTATGTCTACAGAATATATTAATTGATGAAAATTGGGCTGTCTGCACTCTCAAAGTGCATGTTGTTGCCAAATGTATTTCATATGCTGTAAACCTAGTTCATAGTTGTTAGTTTCCTTTAATGCCAAACAAACACATACCAATCGTTGGTTAGAAGGCGATCGCCGAATTCGTCCTCGCTTTCTCCCGTGTCGCTGGCTGTCGTGTCGTTTTCGTCGGTTTCGCTTGCATACGGTTCAAACCGATATGGCTCAATAGCTTCAGTTTCTTCCTCAATTTCGTTTTCGCTACCTGCCTCCACACTACAACCATCCGTTTCAATACATGCGTAATGTGTTGAATCGCTTAAACCGCTGAAATCCGAGTCTGAATCCGAGCTAATGTCGCTATAGCTTGCTGTTCTTTCCGCCATGTTTGTTTGTATTCACTATGTGACGTCACAGGAAAATGGACGGGTGTTTATAACGATGGTTAAAATCAGGCACTTTGAAGCTTTTTTTAGGGATATTGCGTGATGGGTAACATTTTGAAAAAAACTTCGAAAAATATAATAAGCCACTGGGAACTGATTTTTAATGGTTTTAACCCTTCTGAAATTGTGATAATGTTCCCCTGATGACTTTAGTATTTTTAAACACATATGCCCTTTTTACCTTTTTAAATTCCTTCCTCTTCTTTCCTGACAATTTAAATCAATTTAAATTTAAATTTTAAATTTAAATCAATTTTTTTCTCTTTTTTTTCGGTTGAATTTTAAAGAGTTGAAATTGAAGAAACTGTTTCAAAATGTAATTTTCATATTTTTCGTGTTTTCTCCTCTTTTATAAACATGTTAGTGGCTAGCTAGTTAAATTGGGGTATTGTGATTTCACAAGACTCTCTTAGAAGTGATCATTTGAAAATGTTCAATTTGAAAAATGTGCACTTAGAGCATACTTGCCAACCTTGAGACCTCCGATTTCGGGAGGTTTATGTAATGAATAAAATGCTAAAGTTGTTGATAAACAAGCAATTATTTTAATAATTAAATATGGTCATTTTAAATTAATTATTATGATCATTTAAAATTAATGATTTCAAATATGTTTATTTTAATGTATAATTCTATGGCTGGATGTAATAAGGAGTCAGAAAAAATACAAATAAAAATACAATTAATTTTGATGTTTTTAGCAAAATATAGTAAACATGTATTTTTTTTTTTTTTTTTTTTAATTAATAAATATATTTATTTTTAGGTAAGATAAACATAATAATACAATGTATCTCTAGTCTGGATGATTTAGTTCTTGTCACCCTGTTGTCCTCCCATCATAAAGAAAAGGCTGTCCTCACTCAGGTCCGCATGGAGCTGGAGGGGGCGTGGCCTCCAGCTCCGCCTGAAAATCGGGAGATCTTCGGGAGAATATTTGTCCCGGGAGGTTTTCGGGAGAGGCGCTGAATTTCGGGAGTCTCCCGGGAAATTCGGGAGGGTTGGCAAGTATGACTTAGAGAAAATATAAAACTAAAGTGTTGCATATTGATATTTATCTGTTTCTATATATATTTATTGTGAGAAATCGTTAAGATGTGTTTCCACAAAGATAAATATTGTTGATTGTCATGTCATGTACGGGATGTGCTTTGTGGACGTCGTCTTTGCTCCACACGCTGTAAGTTTTTGCTGTCGTCCAGAATTCTGTGTTTGTTGACTTTGTAGCCAGTTCAGTTTTACTTTTCTTTTACATAGCCATCCCTATGCTTCAGTGCCTTTTCCTAGCGGGACTTGCCTTGTTATTTTTTGGTTTAAACGTTACATACCTTTTTACCTGCACGCTGTCTCCCGCTGTGCTCTGCATATTGGGATCACGACAAACCATCCTCGACGCGTTCCGACTTCTTCTGGTATGGAGTTATACAAGATTACCCTGCCAAGCTCACAGCACAGCACAGGCACTAGACCAGTGTTTTTCAACCTTTTTCGAGCCGAGGCACATTTTTTCTGTTGAAAAAATGCGGAGGCACACCACCAGCAGAAATCATTAAAAAACTAAACTCAGTTGACAGTAAAAAGTCATTGTCGCAATTGTTGACTATGACTTTAAACCATAACCAAGCATGCATCAATATAGCTCTTGTCTCAAAGTAGGTGTACTGTCACATCACACCCTGACTTATTTGACTTTTTTGCTGTTTTCCTGTGTGTAGTGTTTTAGTTCTTGTCTTGCGCTCCTATTTTGGTGGCTTTTTGTCTTTTTTTGGTATTTTCCTGTAGCAGTTTCATGTCTTCCTTTGAGCGATATTTCCCGCATCTACTTTGTTTTTATCCTTCTTCGTGGGGACATTGTCGATTGTCATGTCATGTTCGGATGTACATTGTGGACGTCGTCTTTGCTCCACAGTAAGTCTTTGCTGTTGTCCAGCATTCTGTTTTTGTTTACTTTGTAGCCAGTTCAGTTTTAGTTTTGTTCTGCAAAGCCTTCCCTCAGCTTCAATGCCTTTTCTTAGAGGCACTCACCTTTTGTTTATTTTTTGTTTAACCATTAAATACCTTTTTACCTGCACACTGCCTCCCGCTGTTTCCGACATCAACAAAGCAATTAGCTACCGGGCGCCACCTACTGATATGGAAGAGTATTACATGGTTACTCTGCCAAGCTCTAGACAGCACCGACACTCAACAACAACACATCATTTGCAGACTATGATTACTGGTTTGCAAAAAATATTTTTTAACCCAAATAGGTTAAATTAGACAATCTCCCACGGCACACCAGACTGTATCTCACGGCACACTAGTGTGCCGCGGCACAGTGGTTGAAAAACACTGCACTAGACAACGGCACATTGTTATGATTATTGATTTGCAAAAAATATTTTTTGGACCAATTAGGTGAAGTTGCATAATTTCCCACGGCACACCAGACAATATCTCACGGCACACTAGTGTGCCGCGGCACAGTAGTTGAAAATTACTGGTCTAAGCTGTCCTTGCGTGCGACATTACGTCACGCGGTCACGTGACCTAACGCGGCTATCAGACTAGAATAAAACCCGAAAGTGGGCTGCTCCCGGTGCATACTTGCCAACCCTCCCGGATTTTCCGGGAGACTCCCGAAATTCAGCGCCTCTCCCGAAAACCTCCCGGGACAAATTTTCTCCCGAAAATCTCCCGAAATTCAGGCGGCGCTGGAGGCCACGCCCCCTCCAGCTCCATGCGGACCTGAGTGACGTGTTGACAGCCTGTTCACACGTCCGCTTTCCCATAATATAAACAGCTAATGATGGAGGGCGAGTTCTTGGTTTCTTATGTGGGTTTATTGTTAGGCAGTTTCATTAACGTCCTCCCAGCGCGGTAACAACACACAACAACAGCAGTCAAGTTTTCGTCTACCGTAAAGCAGTTTGTCTGCCGTAAACAGCAATGTTGTGACACTTTTAAACAGGACAATACTGCCATCTACTGTACATGCATATGTGACCCACCCATAATGTGTCACATTTTTGTGTTGATTTATTTATTTTATTTTGTGGTTTGAATTCGTTTTTGGAGCTGTCATTACACATTTATCAGTATTCACATTGGTCAGTAGGGGGCAGTAGGGCGTTTCTTCCCAATTGAATGCTATCACCTGCAGACCGGAAGTGTCTTGTCATTCTGATGAGAGCGACCAGTCTGTGAACAATTGAAACGTCCTGTGTGCTTTTTCCTCCTGTATAACAGGTTAGTTTTGGTGAATCAACTCACTGACTAATATCCATGTGATCTTTATAAGTTTAAGTACACATTCTGATGGTGGAGCCTAACTCTAAAGTGTTTGTGAGTTGTAGTTTGTGTGTGTGAATGAATCCAGTGCACAGCTGCAGTAATCAATACAAAAAGGCGACGTGAGTGCGCAATGTTTATATAGGAACTTCTGATCCTAATTCAGACTCCCAAATTAGAGCTCCCGCTTTCTTATTGATTTTATAATGTATATTTGTATAATGTGTGTGTTCTGAAATAGTGACAGAGAATAGAACAAGGACGGACAATTCAACCCTTAACTCAACAATGAGTAGATGAGTGTTATGTGTGTGTATACGTGTAAATAAATGAACACTGAAATTCAAGTATTTCTTTTATTTATTTATATATATATATATATATATATATATATATATATATATATATATATATATATATATATATATATATATATATATATATATATATAGCTAGAATTCACTGAAAGTCAAGTATTTCTTATATATATCTTAACCACGCCCCCAACCACGCCCCCCGCCCCACCCCGACCCCACCCCCCACCTCCCGAAATCGGAGGTCTCAAGGTTGGCAAGTATGTCCCGGTGAGAGGTAGCTGCAGGTATGTGACTCGGTTTTACGCTTTAATTATGAACTAAGCCTTCTAAACTGAAATGTAATAATGTCGAACTGTAGGAGCAGACTACCAAAGTCGTGGGTCGTCCCGCGGGAGTGTTTGAGTGCGATTTATCTGCGGAATTGGTGAGTTGCATTTGTGTAGCTTTACGTAGCCTAGCCGCTGCATTCGTTTTGAATGGAGCTGTTAGCATAATATAGTTAGCCCAATCAATGAAATGTTATCACTGTCAACAATTGTCTGATTGTTCTTGGTTTGTTTTACTTGCTTTGATGGTTATCAGTGCTATGCATCCAAGGCACTTTATGAAGCAGTCCAGTCAACCACTGTGTCTGCTAACACTCTATTTGTGGATGCAGTGTTTATATTTTGATACCTTTTAGAGCAGGGGTGTCAAACTCAAATACAGAGTGGGCCAAAATTTAAAACTGAACAAAGCCGCGGGCCAAGGTTGAACAAATTAACCTTTTAATAGGGACCCAAACAAGTTTTACATTGAATATTGAACAAGCAAGGCTTATATAACTTTATAGTGACATGCAAAATCGAGTTTCAAATAATAATAATAATAATAATTAAAAAATATCAATGGCATATCAAATACAATTTAAATAAAAATGTAATGCCTCTTTTCTATTTGCAGCCTTCTGAAGTAAACATCAGCATTAACTTTTTCCACAGGCTAATACATTTGAAAATAAAATAACAATGAATAAAACAACCATTCAGGACTTTAAACTGCTCAGTTTGCAACACACTGATCTAATCTGATGTGCCCAAGCCAGATACCTGCCATCTTTTCTTGGATGCTAGTTCATTAATGTCGGGGCTCAGTAATGTTGTGTCGTTCGCGAACGATTCGTTCGAACGAACGAATCTTTTGAGTGAACGTACTGAACCGAATCACTTCATGAACTGATTCGTTCCTTTCTCAGTTCAGTTGAGCTCCGCCGCGACCATGCCGGTATGAGTGGAACTGGCGCATTCTGTGACTCACTGAACCCTCGACGTCGGCGAACGACGCAGCCAGCTACTCATCATGGGGGCGGGGGGAGGGACTGAGCGAACGATTCGTTCACCGCGGATTAACGACATGAATCACTCGGTGAACGACAGAATCAGGACTCGCGAACCTACTGACACAGAGAACTGACTGTGTCGCGGAGGAGGACGTCACATTGAGGCTCTCGTTCAGTCACTGTGCGCGTCGTTCATTGGGTGCTGAGGGCTTGTGTCGTTCGCGAACTGACACACACCGAGATCTGCCGCTGGGGAAGCTGTTACTGACTGACTCGTGATTCGCCGACCTGCACACAGAACTGCTGCTGCAGAAGTGATTCAGGTTCATTTACTGAACTGTGCTGACTGTGGCGCTGTGTCAGTCACTCACTGCCTGGTGTACTGCATGCACAGAGCTGTGTAGGGACTCGCGTTCACCCTATTTGTTGCTTCTCCCGCGAATGTCTGCACTGTACTGTACTACGCCCCCCCCCCCATCTTTTTTGGGGGGCGGGGGATTCGGTGAACGAATTTATTGAACAACTCAATTTAAGGAACTGATTCTAGTGATTCAGTACAGTCAAAAGAACTGCCGATCCCATCACTGGGGCTCAGGCTTTGAGCTGAGGCAACCTTCATTATCGAACGAAGGTCATTATATCTCGTCCACCTGGACCACAGTCTTGGGGGCGTGCCTTAAATGCACCGCCTTTAACGTACTCTACGAGCTGTCGTCACGTCCAGCTTTTCATCCATTCTAACAACGTGCCGGCCCAGTCACAAGATATGTGCGGCTTCTGTACGCGCACACACGTGAATGCAACGCATACTTCATCAACAGCGATACAGGTTACACTTTAACACTGTTAGAAATATACGCCACACTGTGAATCCACACCAAACAAGAATGACAAACACATTTCGGGAGAACATCCGCACCGTAACACAACATAAGCACAACAGAACAAATACCCAGAATCCTTTGCAGCACTAACTCTTCCGGGACGCTACAAAATACACCCCCGCTCACCACCAAACCTCCCCCCGCCACACACACACACACCTTGTAACGTCTCGGAAGAGTTAGTGCTGCAAAGGGTTCTGGGTATTTGTTCTGTTGTGTTACGGTGCTAATGTTCTCCCGAAATGTGTTTGTCATTCTTGTTTGGTGTGGATTCACAGTGTGGCGTATATTTCTAACAGTGTTAAAGTTTTTTATTCGGCTACCCTCAGTGTAACCTGTATCGCTGTTGATGAAGTTTGCGTTGCATTCAATTGTGTGTGCGTGCAGAAGCTGCACATGTTATGTGACTGGGCCAGCACTCGTTGGACTGGCTGAAAAGCAGACCTGACGATTTTCGGGAGGGGCGCTGAAGTTTGGAAGACTCCCGGGAGGGTTGGCAAGTATTAGAATTAGCGCTGAATGCGGTGTTACCGCGGCACCGCCACAATATACAGAGGTGGGACCAAGTCATTGTTTTGCAAGTCACAAGTAAGTCTCAAGTCTTTGCCCTCAAGTCCGAGTCAAGTCCCGAGTCAAGACAGGCAAGCCCCGAGTCAAGTCCAAAGTCAAGACTGGAAAGTCTCAAGTCAAGTCCTAAGTCCTGCATTTTGAGTTTCGAGTCCTTTCAAGTCCTTTTAACCACAGACTAATATATTTACACAGATTGTGTATGCTTTTCAAACGCTGTATTTATTTATTAAAACAAGTGCATTTTAAATTGCAGGAAAGAAAATTGTGCTGACATTGCACTTTATAATAGCACTATTAACCAGTCATTTTAAACATTAACTCATTCCTTTACAGAACAAACACATTGAAAAATAAAGTGCAAATGTACTTATTTGTACAAAAGTGTTAACATTGAAAAAACATGACATATACGTGAACATAACAAAAAAGTTGTACTTTTTATATGTCAGGGCCCTATGCTGCATTGCATTTGCAAAAGACCAAATTAGCCAAAAGTCTGTCAGTCATTTGTGCACGATGGGGGCGTAGTATGATGCCACCATGGCTGAAAACTCGCTCCACTGGAGCACTGGAGGCAGGCACTGCCAAGACTCTCATGGCCACTCGGAACAGTGAAGGAAGAGTCTTCATGTTCAATGCCCAGAACAAAAGGGGGGAGAGAGTTGTTTTGGGTTGGTGCACTACTTGTGAGTGTATCTTGTGTTTTTTATGTTGATTTAATTAAAAAAAGAAAAAAGAAAAAAATTATTTCTTGTGCGGCCCGATACCAATCGATCCACGGACCAGTACCGGGCCGCGGCCCGGTGGTTGGGGACCACTGAGGTAAACAACCAACAGTATGTCAGAAAGCTAGCTAAAACGGTACACATATTCATAATATAGTATACATTTTAACTGACCTTTATTTGACTATTTTTGTCTTTTTTTAGGTGGCTAAAATACGCGATGCTGCTGACCGCCGTCTAACGTTACGTGTGATATATTGACTAACGTAACCCTGCTTAAAAAAAATCACTGAACAAAAAGTATGAATAAGGTAGTGAACTGCAACAGATTCCCGTGTTTGCAATAACGTTATAACGTTAGCAGTGAGTTTACAGCCTCACTGATTTAACTACACAGCAAATAAAAGTCACGTTACTTAGCCAATAAACGTTATCTTACATTCAAAACTTACCGTTCTTTGTGCAACTTCAAATGCCGGACGAAGTTGGAAGTTGTTGCCTCTCCATCAGTAATTTTCGAACCGCATGTGTTGATACTGCAAACCGTTTTGTGTTGACCACCTCGTAATTTTTATACCCAAACAAAATTATTTTAGGTATCATTTTTTGTTCACTGGCGTGTGGTTTGGACATGTCTTCTTCGTTGGTTGTCCTGCAATTTGATTGGATGAATGCTGTGTGATGAAAACAAAGTAGATCTAATTTGATTGGCTGTTGTACTGAGACCACACCAGCTGACACACGCAACGCTGATAGACAAGTACACAATGAAAAATACGGAGCGCTCCCGAATAACTTTTTCATCTTTGGGTTTTGGGGAAAGTAGCAAGTCATGTCAAGTCATGTCAATTCAAAAGGCTCAAGTCCAAGTGAAGTCACAAGTCATTGATGTTAAAGTCTAAGTCGAGTTGCAAGTCTTTTTACATTTTGTCAAGTCGAGTCTAAAGTCATCAAATTCATGACTCGAGTCTGACTCGAGTCCAAGTCATGTGACTCGAGTCCACACCTCTGGCAATATATAATCGGCGGGCCAGCTTTAGTGTTAATTTGATATCGCCTCAAGGGCCAAGTGAAATTAGACGGGGGCCAGAGTTTGACACCCATGCTTTAGAGTAATGAATATTTTGATATAACAATTATTATATTATTTATTCTAATTTGATTTATGAATTATTTATTGTACAATATTAAGGAATATGCTTTGCTATTTGAATACAGTAGTATTATTTAGTATTTAGTATTTGAATGCATTTTCTTTTGTGTGCGCACTGGAAACTTGACTGGTCCTGCCCTTTTTATAAAATACACAATACTGATCATTCTACATTTTAGTGATACAACAAAAAATAAAAATTTAAAAAAAGAAGTTCCAAAAGCCATCGTAAACACGCAAGGGCCGAGGTCCGCGCATGCGCGATGAGAACGTCACTTCCGGGACTGTTTTTTTCCCGATGGCGTTTCTGCGACTTCACGTTTTGTGATATTTGAATGTTTTATGAATCTGTTGAATAACAGCTAGCTTATCTTAAGGGAACGATATAAACATGAACAAGGGGGTATATTTAACAAAAAAATCAGGGCATATGGTTACAAATGGTGATGAGGTAATCAGGGAGGTATGTTGTCTGCACTTCAAGCAGCAGGTGGCGTCTCTGGAGAAGGAGATCCACTCTCTCCACACAACCCTCCACGAGAAGGAGCGTCTGGCCAACCAGCTCCAGATGAGGGTGGGCGTGCTGGAGCAGCAGGTGGTCCGTACCAGCGAGGTGCTCGAGGCCACCAAGCAGCAGAAGGCAAGTACTCGCACCGTTATCCATTTATCCATAAACATTGTGAAAATTGAGAAGGTGTCTGAAATCACATTTCTTGGGGTCATCTTAGATGAAAAGTTGACATGGAAAGCTCATATATTGCATGTGAAAAATACCGTATTTTCCGCACCATAAGCCGCCCTGGGTTATAAGCCGCGCCTTCAATGAACGGCATATTTCAAAACTTTGTCCACCTATAAGCCGCCCCGTGTTATAAGCCGCATCTAACTGCGCTAAAGGGAGTGTCAAAAAAACAGTCAGATAGGTCAGTCAAACTTTAATAATATATTAAAAACCAGCGTTCTAACAACTCTGTTCACTCCCAAAATGTACGGTAATGTGCAAATGTGCAATCAATAAGCATCAATAACTTAATGTTGCTCGAACGTTAATGTCACAACACACAAAATAAACATAACGCTCACTTTCTGAAGTTATTCTTCATTCGTAAATCCCTCGAATTCTTCTCTTTCGGTGTCCGAATTAAAAAGTTGGGCGAATACGGGATCCAAAATGGCCGGCTCCGTCTCGTCGCAGTTCTGTGAATCCTGCCTTCCGGAAAGCTCGGACCACAGTTGTGACCGAAATATCCGCCCAGGCATTTACGATCCACTGGCAGATGTTGGCGTATGTCGTCCGGCGCTGTCTCCCTGTCTTAGTGAAGGTGTGTTCGCCTTCGGTCATCCATTGTTCCCACGCCGTTCGCAGTCGTGCTTCAAATGCCCTGTTGACACCAATATCGAGCGGTTGGAGTTCTTTGGTTAAATATTGCCTTAAGTTTAAATTCTGCGTTATACGCGTGTCGCTTAGTAGGAGCCATTTTGTGGTCTTTACATATGTAAACACACAAATGAAATGAAACGCAATATCCGGGGGCTTCTTCTTCTATGGGGGCGGGTGGTTGCTTACAGTAGAAGAAGAAGCGCTTCCTCTTCTACGGGGGCGGGTGCTTACCTTGGCGGTTGCTTACCATAGAAGAAGAAGCGCTTCCTCTTCTACGGGGAAAAAAGATGGCGGCTGTTTACCGTAGTTGCGAGACCGAAACTTTATGAAAATAAATATTTATATTAATCCATATATAAGGCGCACCGGGTTATAAGCCGCACTGTCAGCTTTTGTGAAAATTTGTGGTTTTTAGGTGCGGCTTATAGTGCGGAAAATACGGTAAGCGTATTTATTTTGAACAAGGTTGAATACAGTTTCCCGTATAACACAATGACTTATAACTTATTTCAGTTGTGCAGAAATATGGGGAAATACATATCACAGCAACATAAGGCCTTTATTTCTTTCACAGAAAAGAGTAATTCCTATTCTGCGATGAGGTGGCGACTTGTCCAGGGTGTACCCCGCCTTCCGCCCGATTGTAGCTGAGATAGGCTGCAGCGCCCCCCGCGACCCCAAAGGGAATAAGCGGTAGAAAATGGATGGATGGAGTAATTCCTATTAAGTTTTACAGTAAGATACAGAGACCATACACATCCACTCTTCATTAGGTCAGGATTATTACAACTAAAAGACATTGTAGAATTGCATACTCTGTTAGTGATGTTCAAAGCTCGAAATAAAGTTCTTCCGAAGGACTTACAAAAGTTATTTGTGTTCACGTCTGAAGATGAGAACCACAGAAGGTCGTATGACTTTAAACATCCAAGAGTGAAGCCAATGTGCTTGTCTGTTGCTGCTGTGAAAGCATGGAATTCTCTAAAGAAAGACTTCAAAAGTTGCAAGAATATCTTTGAATTTAAAAAGAGTTACAAAAAGAGACAACTGGAATTATATCAAAATGATTTTTGATTGGACGTGTCATTGTGAAAAAGCTTAAAGGAAAATGAAAAGTATGTTGGAGTTGGGATGTTGGTGGGGGGGAACAGTGATAAAGTCATCTAAAATAATTGGTGTTAAAAAGGTTGCAGATAAATATTGTCAATACATGGACCTTGGAGTTTGTTTTCCAGGAATGCAAAGGAAAGTTGGCGCGGGCAAGGCGTGAATGTAAGTACATATTTATTAAAACACTAACAAACTACAAAAAAAGGAAGCAAACAAAAGGCGCGGAGAACAAACTTGACTAATGAAACCAGAAGACTAGCACTAGTGATGGGTCCGGCAACACCGATGCATCGGCGCATGCGTCGAGCTCATAGAGCGAAACCCTGTGTCGGTGCGCGTACCGCTTTTAGAAAGTCACGTGACCGATCATGAGCTGTTTTGGTCACGTGACCGATACGCGAACTGTGTCGCACTGACGCCTCCTCTGTGCCCTGTGAGCGGCTCTTTTCTACAGCCGGAGAAATAATAACTAAGAAGAGAAATCGTCTAAAATTGAATACGTTGGAAAAACTGTTTTTTTTAAAATAAAAATGTGTAAAAAAAAAATAATAATAATAATAATTTCCCAGTCCACAAGCATCCTTATTCACAACACGTTCTCTTAGATTTCCATGTTATGATACATGTTCACATTATTTATTGACTGTATCTAAAAAAGATTAAAAAAAAATATTTTTATTTAAATGAAGTTATGAAATAATCCTAAATGAAATACAATGACTTGGTTTATATTATTGTATATAGTATATACAATAATATAAACCAAGTCATTGTATTTCATTTAGGATTATTTCATAACTTCATTTAAATAAAAATATATTTTTTAATCTTTTATCTCAACTGACACTGATTTTATGACCTAGTATATACTATATATTAGGTCATAAAATCAGTGTCAGTTGAGTCGGTCCATAGGTTGCCTGTAGGGATTTTTAATGTCCAGCAGATGTCAGTATTTAGTGACACAGTATCGACACAGTATCAATACAGTTTTGCAATGTGTCGAAACGCTTCATGACGCCTCATCAACCCATCACTAACTAGCACAAAGGCAATTAACTATGAACACGAAACAAAAACACTTACTGTGGCATGGCATGAAGCAAGAACTATGGTAAACAGTAGTGATGGGTCCGGCAACACCGATGCATCGGCGCATGCGTCGAGCTCATAGAGCGAAACCCTGTGTCGGTGCGCGTACCGCTTTTAGAAAGTCACGTGACCGATCATTAGCTGTTTTGGTCACGTGACCGATACGCGAACTGTGTCGCACTGACGCCTCCTCTGTGCCCTGTGAGTGGCTCTTTTCTACAGCCGGAGAAATAACTAAGAAGAGAAAGCGTCTAAAATTGAATACGTTGGAAAAACTGTTTTTTTTTTAAATAAAAATGTGTAAAAAAATAAAAATAATAATTTCCAGGTCCACAAGCATCCTTATTCACAACACGTTCTCTTAGATTTCCATGTTATGATACATGTTCACATTATTTATTGACTGTATCTAAAAAAGATACAAAAAAATATTTTTATTTAAATGAAGTTATGAAATAATCCTAAATGAAATACAATGACTTGGTTTATATTATTGTATATATTATATACAATAATATAAACCAAGTCATTGTATTTCATTTAGGATTATTTCATAACTTCATTTAAATAAAAATATATTTTTTAATCTTTTATCTCAACTGACACTGATTTTATGACCTAGTATATACTATATATTAGGTCATAAAATCAGTGTCAGTTGAGTCGGTCCATAGGTTGCCTGTAGGGATTTTTAATGTCCAGCAGATGTCAGTATTTAGTGACACAGTATCAATACAGTTTTGCAATGTGTCGAAACGCTTCATGACGCCTCATCAACCCATCACTAACTAGCACAAAGGCAATTAACTATGAACACGAAACAAAAACACTTACTGTGGCATGGCATGAAGCAAGAACTATGGTAAACAGTAGTGATGGGTCCGGCAACACCGATGCATCGGCGCATGCGTCGAGCTCATAGAGCGAAACCCTGTCCATAGGTTGCCTGTAGGGCGTACCGCTTTTAGAAAGTCACGTGACCGATCATTAGCTGTTTTGGTCACGTGACCGATACGCGAACTGTGTCGCACTGACGCCTCCTCTGTGCCCTGTGAGCGGCTCTTTTCTACAGCCGGAGAAATAATAACTAAGAAGAGAAAGCGTCTAAAATTTAATACGTTGGAAAAACTTCTTTTTTTTAAATAAAAATGTGTAAAAAAATAAAATAAATAATTTCCAGGTCCACAAGCATCCTCATTCACAACACGTTCTCTTAGATTTCCATGTTATGATACATGTTCACATTATTTATTGACTGTATCTAAAAAAGACAAAACATATATTTTTATTTAAATGAAGTTATGAAATAATCCTAAATGAAATACAATGACTTGGTTTATATTATTGTATATACTAGGTCAGTGGTTCTCAACCTTTTTTCAGCAATGTACCCCCTATGAATTTTTTTTTAATTCAAGTACCCCCTAATCAGAGCAAAGCATTTTTGGTTGAAAAAAAAAAAGATAAAGTAGTAAAATACAGCACTATGTCATCAGTTTCTGATTTATTAAATTGTATAACAGTGCACAATATTGCTCATTTGTAGTGGTCTTTCTTGAACTATTTGGAATAAAAGATATAAAAATAGCTAAAAACTTGTTGAAAAATAAATAAGTGATTCAATTATAAATAAAGATTTCTACACCTAGAAGTAATCATCAACTTACAGTGCCCTCTTTGGGGATTGTACTAGAGCTCCATCTGGATTCATGAACTTAATTCTAAACATTTCTTCACAAAAAAAAAAAAATCTTTAACATCAATATTTATGGAACATGTCCACAAAAAATCTAGCTGTCAACACTGAATATTGCATTGTTGCATTTCTTTTCACAGTTCTTTTTGACAGACATTTTAGTGACAAACCTGAGCTTGTGCTTCACTGAGTTTATGAACTTACATTCATATTTTGTTGAAGTATTATTCAATAAATATATTTATAAAGGATTTTTGAATTGTTGCTATTTTTAGAATATTTAAAAAAAATCTCACGTACCCCTTGGCATACCTTCAAGTACCCCCAGGGGTACGCGTACCCCCATTTGAGAACCACTGTACTAGGTCATAAAATCAGTGTCAGTTGAGTCGGTCCATAGGTTGCCTGTAGGGATTTTTAATGTCCAGCAGATGTCAGTATTTAGTGACACAGTATCGACACAGTATCAATACAGTTTTGCAATGTGTCGAAACGCTTCATGACGCCTCATCAACCCATCACTAGTAAGTACATATTTATTAAAACACTAACAAACTACAAAAAAAAGGAAGCAAACAAAAGGCGTGGAGAACAAACTTGACTAATGAAACCAAAAGACTAGCACAAAGGCAATTAACTATGAACACGAAACAAAAACACTTACTGTGGCATGGCATGAAGCAAGAACTATCGTAAACAGGACTATCATGGGTAGCATGGATGGATAGATAATGTCACCAGGACGAACAACAGAAACAGACCGGCTTAAATAGCAGTGACATGATCAGTGAAAACAGGTGCGTGACTCAAAACGTGAAACAGGTGCGTGACATGACAAAACGAATGGGTTGCTATGGTGACAAAACAAACAAAAGTGTACAAAGAGTCCAAAAACAAACATGATCACACAGACATGACAAATATAAGAATATTATTCTTCAATCTGCTCCGATCATGGAAATGTATAAGAAACAATGAAAGTGTCAACTGTACGTGGTTTGTATGTATGCATTTTCATGAAAGGAATAAAAAGAAATGATGATGATGATTAGTAAATATAACAATTTTTGATAAACGTTTCTGATGTACAGGAGTATGTAGAAGAAAAATCAGAAAGTAAAAAACATCAAATCCAGAAACTTGAGGAGGAGGTGACATCTTTGACATACGACGTGGAAAAGGTTTGAGTTGATGAAATGTTTTTCCATGTGAAGAAGAACTTTGTCAGTTCCAAAAAAAAAAGGTGAAAGATTTTTCCAAGTGTCTAGGACAGGGGTGCTCATTACGTCGATCGCGAGCTACCGGTCGATCTCGGAGGGTGTGTCAGTCGATCACCAGCCAGGCATTAAAAAAATAGTCCTAAAAATGAGCGATCATAAATCTTCACTATGACGTCACTTTCGTCACTTGATTGACATTCACGGCACCCGAGGGTCTTCTGAGATGACGCTGGCTGCTGCCAGCTCATTAAAATTACCGACTGGAAGGCGAGAAACACTTTATTTCAACAGACTCTGGCGCCGTACCTGTCGTCAAAACTCCAAAGACCGACTGCACAGTTGCACAGTTGCGCTAACAAAACGAGTCTCAGAAAGCTGGCGTGCACAAGCTAGCAAGCTACGGAGTTTGCCGACAATGTATTTCTTGTAAAGTGTATACAAAGGAGTACGGAAGCTGGACAAATAAGATGCCAAAAACCAACCACTTTCATGTGGTATTGGACAGAAAGGAGGACTTTTTTTCTCCTCCATTCGAAAATGCGGACGTTTTTAGCACCACTGTCTGATTCCAATCAATGCAAAAGTCATCAGAATCAGGTAATACACCAACTTATATTCTTGTCTTCATGAAAGAAAGGAATCTATATGTGTTAAACATGCTTGTATTATCTTTAAACACCTTAACTTGTTAACAATATTAACTATATGTGTTAAACATGCTTGCATTATCTTTAAACACCTTTAACTTATTAACAATATTAACTATATGTGTTAAACATGCTTGTATTGCGTGGCGCAGTGGGAGAGTGGCCGTGCGCAACCCGAGGGTCACTGGTTCAATCCCCACCTAGTACCAACCTCGTCATGTCCGTTGTGTCCTGAGCAAGACACTTCACCCTTGCTCCTGATGGGTGCTGGTTAGCGCCTTGCATGGCAGCTCCCTCCATCAGTGTGTGAATGTGTGTGTAAATGTGGAAGTAGTGTCAAAGCGCTTTGAGTACCTTGAAGGTAGAAAAGCGCTATACAAGTACAACCCATTTATCATTTATTTATTTAAACATGCTTGCATTATCTTTAAACACCTTTAACTTGTTAACAATATTAACTATATGTATTAAACATACTTGTATTATCATTAAACACCTCTAATTTATTAACAATATTAACTATATGTATTAAACATGCTTGCATTATCATTAAACACCTTTAATTTATTAACAATATTAACTATATGTGTTAAACATGCTTGCATTATCATTAAACACCTTTAACTTATTAACAAAAACATATATTTCATAAATAAGTAAATATAAATGATATATATGAATGAGGTAGATCCCCACGACTTGATCAATTGAAAAGTAGCTCGCCTGCAGAAAAAGTGTGAGCACCCCTGGTCTAGGAGGAGTGGCCTGTAAGAAGGCCCTCCTCGGATACAAAAGTCAGATTAGTGCCTTAAGTTGATGGAGGTACATAAAGGGTTAGGGTTGGGGTTAAATGTTTGCTTGTTCAGCGAGAACAAGCATTGAAATGACCGCAAACAAAACCTAAGAAACGGGCCAAGTGATGTCATTGGGATATCGGGGATAGGGAGCCCTCATGCTGGGCATCTTTTCAAACAGTTTGGCGTGTTTGTGTGAGGCAGAGGAGTCCAGCATTTGTTACCTGGATGACTCGCAGCAGTAAAAAAGCCCCAAAGGTCAACCGGGCCGCAACAGACCAAAATGTGTGTGTGTGTGTGTGTGTGGGGGGGGGGGGGGGGGGGGGGTCAAAGGTCAAAAAAGGCCCCCAGGATGACTGACAGGTGAGCTGGGAAAGAAAAAAGCAACATTAAGACTAAAAAGGACAGCGGGGAATTGCTGCCCTCCTGTGGACTTCTGCCGCAAGTGAATTTAGTTGCTCATGGTCTGAGAGTCTTTCAGGTGCATTTTGGCAAACTTTTTCCTCAGCATTGGCTTCCAAGTGGCCAGTCTACCATACAGGCCTGATTCTGGAAAGTTCTCCTCTCTCCACAGAGGAATGCTGTAGCTGTGACAGAGTGACCGTGGTCTTGGCCACCTCCCTGACTAGACTGAGATGAATGCAGCAATGTACAGAGACTTGCTTTGTGTCCCCACAATAAAGCAAGAACACGAGTACGCAGGTAGGGAGTTTGTCCTATTCTACAAAAGGTAGAACGTCTGTGAGTTGCGGGTTGCAGATTTCTGGGCCTGTTTTTGAACATCCATCCATTTTCTACCGCTTATTCCCTTCGGGGTCACGCGGGGGGCGCTGGAGCCTATCTCAGCTACAATCGGGCGTAAGGCGGGGTACACCCTGGACAAGTCGCCACCTCATCGCAGGGCCAACACAGATAGACAACATTCACACACTAGGGCCAATTTAGTGTTGCCAATCAACCTATCCCCAGGTGCATGTCTTTGGAGGTGGGAGGAAGCCGGAGTACATGCAAAGTCCACACAGAAAGATCCCGAGCCCGGGATTGAACCCAGGACTACTCAGGACCTTCGTATTGTGAGGCAGATGCACTAACCCCCTCCTACACCGTGCTGAACATGTGATTGTTTATTTATGCTTGCTTTTGTCCCCACAATCATGGAAAACACTAGTGCCTTGTAGGTAGTTTGTCCTTTTCTACAAAACATTTGTGAGTAATGCATAAAATGACCAAAATACAGTAAATATTGAACATATGTATATAAAACATTTTACATTTTGTTATGAAGGTCTCTGTTACTACATTATGTACGTACTTGCAGTGTGTATATTGTACATAGTACATATTGTTATGAAGGTGTCTGTTACTACATTATATATACCTACTCAGTGGCCTAGTGACCTACTCAGTGGCCTAGTGGTTAGAGTGTCCGCCCTGAGATCGGTAGGTTGTGAGTTCAAACCCCGGCCGAGTCATACCAAAGACTATAAAAAATGGGACCCGTTACCTCCCTGCTTGGCACTCAGCATCAAGGGTTGGAATTGGGGGTTAAATCACCAAAAATGATTCCCGGGCGCGGCACCGCTGCTGCCCACTGCTCCCCTCACCTCCCAGGGGGTGATCAAGGGTGATGGGTCAAATGCAGAGAATAATTTCGCCACACCTCGTGTGTGTGCGACAATCATTGGCACTTTAACTTTAACTTAACTTTATATATACTTGCAGTGTGTATATTGTACATATTACACATTGTTATGAAGGTGTCTGTTACTACATTATATATATATATATATATATATATATATATATATACTTGCAGTGTGTATATTGTACATATTACACATTGTTATGAAGGTGTCTGTTACTACATTATATATATATATATATATATATATATATATATATACTTGCAGTGTGTATATTGTACACATTACATATTGTTATAAAGGTGTCTGTTACTACATTATATATATATATATATATATATATATATATATACTTGCAGTGTGTATATAAAACATTACATATTGTTATGAAGGTGTCTGTTACTACATTATATATATATATATATATATATATATATATACGTGCAGTGTGTATATAAAACATTACATATTGTTATGAAGGTGTCTGTTACTACATTATATATATATATATATATATATATATATATATATATATATACTTGCAGTGTGTATATAAAACATTACATATTGTTATGAAGGTGTCTGTTACTACATTATATATATATATATATATATATATATATATATATATATATATATATATATACTTGCAGTGTGTATATAAAACATTACATATTGTTATGAAGGTGTCTGTTACTACATTATATATATATACTTGCAGTGGGTATATTGTACATATTACATATTGTTATGAAGGTGTCTGTTACTACATTATATATATACTTGTAGTGTGTATATTGTACACATTACATATTGTTATAAAGGTGTCTGTTACTACATTATATATATATATATATATATATATATACTTGCAGTGTGTATATAAAACATATTACATATTGTTATGAAGGTGTCTGTTACTACATTATATATATATATACTTGCAGTGTGTATATTGTACATATTACATATTGTTATGAAGGTGTCTTACTACATTATATATACAAATATACTTGCAGTGTGTGTATAAAACATATTACATATTGTTATAAAGGTGTCTGTTGCTACATTATATATATATACTTGCAGTGGGTATATTGTACATATTACATATTGTTATGAAGGTGTCTGTTACTACATTATATATATACTTGCAGTGTGTATATTGTACACATTACATATTGTTATAAAGGTGTCTGTTACTACATTATATATATATATATATATATATATATATATATATATATATACTTGCAGTGTGTATATAAAACATATTACATATTGTTATGAAGGTGTCTGTTACTACATTATATATACAAATATACTTGCAGTGTGTGTATAAAACATATTACATATTGTTATAAAGGTGTCTGTTACTACATTATATATATACACTTGCAGTGGGTATATTGTACATATTACATATTGTTATGAAGGTGTCTGTTACTACATTATATATATACTTGCAGTGTGTATATTGTACATATTACATATTGTTATGAAGGTGTCTGTTACTACATTAGATATATATATATATATACTTGCAGTGTGTATATAAAACATATTACATATTGTTATGAAGGTGTCTGTTACTACATTATATATACAAATATACTTGCAGTGTGTGTATAAAACATATTACATATTGTTATAAAGGTGTCTGTTACTACATAATATATATATATTTGCAGTGTGTATATTGTACATATTACATATGGTTATGAAGGTGTCTGTTACTACATTATATATATACTTGCAGTCAGGGCCGGCCCGTGGCATAGGCCGTATAGGCAAATGCTAAGGGCGCCGTCCATCAGGGGGCGCCACGCCAGTGCCACAAATGTAGGAGAAAAAAAAAAAAAAAAAGTTGGTACTATTATTTCTAAATACAAAAAATAATCCCACGTTAATTAAAATGCAAAGTAAAGCCTATATAATAGAAATAATATTTGTTACAACATTACCCCCCCCGCACGGTGCGCCCCCTCCCTTCCCGTATCATGACTCTTTTTGGACGTCACCACATCAAAAAATCAACACAAGATGTCAAAACGGCCAAAACTGTCAGGTGCCCAGGGAAGAAAAAAGAGAAAAGAAGAGGAGGAGAAACGAGAAAAGACAGAGGTAGCAGGTAGGTAACGTTAGCCTACATGAAATGATTTGTCTGTTACAGAATGTGATAGTAACCTGGCTTTTTAGCATTAAGCTAATGTTACATGATTCGGCAATTGCTAATCAATAAATAGCTAGTTCTGTTTTAACGTCGGGTTAATATTGTGGAGGGGGCTAAATTGTTATGGAAAATAATAATGTAACGTTAGGTAATTACAGTACTCTCACCTTACATTCCTCAGGGACATTTGTATTAGATCTTTTAAGCAGGTGTTTTTTGTTTACATTGTTATTGCCTTCTGGTTAGCTAATGTTTGCCCTGCAGGTAATAGTCACTTTTCCACCCCTTTATATATTAGGTATAGTTGTAAGCCTAGTTGTTAAAGTGCACATCATTAATGTTAATTAAGCAATATGTATGTAAAAAATATTGTATTTCATATATTAATTTTTTATTTTTTGCATTCATTTATTTATTCATATTTTTTTTTATCTTGTTAACTATTCTGATTGTTAATTTGCTTTCTTTAAGTAAAAAAAAGGTCAAAGACAAAGCTATTCGGGTTCTTGTGAGTATATACACTTCACTGCCGATGTGTGGGGGGGGGGGGGCGCCACCTAAAATCTTGCCTAGGGCGCCAGATTGGTTAGGGCCGGGCCTGCTTGCAGTGTGTATATCGTACATATTATATTGTCAAGTCAAAGTACAGAGCAGCATGTAGAGCACACTCCAGGCCTGAAGGGGCAACAGTGAGAGCTGAGGGCTGAACATCTCCACCTGCTTCCAACAGATTGCTTTGATTGAATTCACCTGTTCACCTAATCAGAGCACATGCCTAAAAATGTTTGAGCTCCAGTCATTCCTGTTGACTTGCTGCTAAGAGGAAGGAAGACAACTCCTGTGTGGACTCAGAAGACGCAACTGGTGAGGAAACCGAGGGAAAGAAGTGTTTGTTTTGTACTGAGGAGAATGTTTAAAGAAGATCATTTCACTGATGTTTACAAAATTGTTTAGGTTGACAAAGTACATTTAAAAAGTTGTCAGTGATTAAGTGTATTCTTATAATTAGGATGGATTGTTTAAATGTAATTTCATTCATATTGTTGGAAATGTTTAAATGTATTCTTAAACCTACGCTAGGCTGACCATACGTCCTCTTCCCCGGAAATGTCCTTTTTCTGCGGGAGTTTCTTAAATGCCTCAAATGTCCGGCATTTTGAGTTAGGGTTGCATGTATTTTCAATGTGCGTCCAGAGTTAAGAAGGTGTTAAACAAAACAAACTGGAGGCGTGCGTGTGACACGAGTGGGGAAATAAGCCATATTTCCTCTCATGGCATTCCCTCATATTACCTGCGCCCTTTCCACGTCTAATCTCGCGAGTTTAACACACGCGCTCACGTGACCAGCTGCAGCCTGTCACGTGACCAACTACAGCCTGTCACGTGACCAGCTGCAGCCTGTCACGTGACCAACTGCAGCCTATCGCGCTCTTTTGAAGGTAAAAGGTTTTTAAAGGTAACAAAATGATTTTCAAGGTAAAAAAAAATTGTTTCAAAATGTTTTCAAGGTAAAAAATGGTTTTGAAGGTAAAACATTTATAGGTGCGTGTTCCTTTAAGGCCAATCTGCCGTGGATCTCCACTCGGGGGTAATGTTCAAAATTAGTCCCTCTACTTGCTGGATTTTCAAGGTAAAAAATGATTTTCAAGGTAAAAGTTGATTTTTCATGGTAAAAAATTTTATTTCAAAATGTTTTGAAGGTAAAAGATTTTTGAAGGTAAAAATAATTTTCAAAGGTAAAAAATATTTCAAAATGTTTTTCAAGGTAAAATGTTTTTAAAGGGAAAAAGGTGATTTTCAAAGGTAACAATGATTTTCAAGGTAAACATTTTTAAAGTGCGTGTTCCTTTTTTAAGAAGGCCGACCTGCCGTGGATCTCCACTCGGAGGTAATGTTCAAAATGAGTCCCTCTACTTGCTGGATTTTCAAGGTAAATGATTTTCATGGTAAAAATTATTTCAAAATGTTTTAAAGGTAAAAGGTTTTTGAAGGTAACAATGATTTTCAAGGTAAAACAAAAATACATTTCAAAATGTTTTGAAGGTAAAAGGTTTTTAAAGGAAAAAGGTGATTTTCGAAGGTAACAAAATGATTTTCAAGGTAAAAAATTTTTAGGTGCGTGTTCCTTTTTTTAAGAAGGGCGACCTGCCGTGGATCTCCACTCGGAGGTAATGTTCAAAATGAGTCCCTCTACTTGCTGGATTTTCAAGGTAAAAAATGATTTTCAAGGTAAAAGTAGATTTTCATGGTAAAAAAAATTATTTCAAAATGTTTTGAAGGTAAAAGGTTTTTGAAGGTAACAATAATTTTCAAGGTAAAAAAAAATATTTCAAAATGTTTTTAAAGGAAAAAGATGATTTTCAAGGTAAAAAATTTTTAGGTGCGTGTTCCTTTTTTTAAGAAGGCCAATCTGCCGTGGATCTCCACTCGGAGGTAATGTTCAAAATGAGTCCCTCTACTTGCTGGATTTTCAAGGTAAAAAAAATTATTTCAAAATGTTTTGAAGGTAAAAGGTTTTTAAAGGAAAAGTGATTTTTCAAAGGTAACAATGATTTTCAAGGTAAAAGTTAATCAAGGTAAAAGTTGACTTTCAAGGTAAACTGGTTTTGGACGTAAAAAATGTATAGGTGCGTGTTCCTTTAAGGCCGACCTGCCGTGGATCTCCACTCGGAGGTAATGTTCAAAATGAGTCCCTCTACTTGCTGGATTTTCAAGGTAAAAGTTAATATTCAAGGTAAAAGTTGACTTTCAAGGTAAACAATGGTTTTGGAGGTAAAAAATGTATAGGTGCATGTTCCTTTAAGGCCGACCTGCCGTGGATCTCCATTCGGAGGTAATGTTCAAAATGAGTCCCTCTACTTGCTGGATTTTCAAGGTAAAAGTTAATATTCAAGGTAGAAGTTGACTTTCAAGGTAAACAATGGTTTTGGAGGTAAAAAATGTATAGGTGCATGTTCCTTTAAGGCCGACCTGCCGTGGATCTCCACTCGGAGGTAATGTTCAAAATGAGTCCCTCTACTTGCTGGAAGTCACTAATAAAGCTGTACATTTGTCTATAGGTGTGTGTTCCTTTTTTAAGAAGGCCGACCTGCCGTGGATCTCCACTCGGAGGTAATGTTCAAAATGAGTCCCTCTACTTGCTGGAAGTCACTAATAAATTTGTGTATAGGTGTGTGTTCCTTTTTTAAGAAGGCCGACCTGCTGTGGATCTCCACAAGGTAATAAATGGTTTTGAAGGTAAAACATTTATAGGTGTGTGTTCCTTAAGGCTGACCTGCCGTGGATCTCCACTCGGAGGTAATGTTCAAAATTAGTCCCTCTACTTGCTGGATTTTCAAGGTAAAAAATTATTTTTAAGGTAGAAGTTGACTTTCAAGGTAAACGGTTTTGGAGGTAAAAAATGTATAGGTGCATGTTCCTTTAAGGCCGACCTGCCGTGGATCTCCACTCGGAGGTAATGTTCAAAATGAGTCCCTCTACTTGCTGGATTTTCAAGGTAAAAGTTGACTTTCAAGGTAAACAATGGTTTTGGAGGTAAAAAATGTATAGGTGCATGTTCCTTTTAAGGCTGACCGCCGTGGATCTCCATTCGGAGGTAATGTTCAAAATTAGTCCCTCTACTTGCTGGATTTTCAAGGTAAAGAAAAATGTTTTTAAGGTAAAAAATGGTTTTGAAGGTAAAACATTTGTGTGTGTTCCTTTTTAAGAAGGCCGACCTGCCGTGGATCTCCACTCAGGTAATGTTCAAAATGAGTCCCTCTACTTGCTGGAAGTCACTAATAAATTTGTGTATAGGTGTGTGTTCCTTTTTAAGGCCGACCTGCTCTGGATCTTCACAAGGTTAAAAAATGGTTTTGAAGGTAAAACATTTATAGGTGTGTGTTCCTTTTTTAAGGCCGACCTGCCGTGGATCTCCACTCGGAGGTAATGTTCAAAATGAGTCCCTGTACTTGCTGGATTTTCAAGGTAAAAGTTGACTTTCAAGGTAAACAATGGTTTTGGAGGTAAAAAAATGTATAGGTGCATGTTCCTTTAAGGCCGACCTGCCGTGGATCTCCACTCGGAGGTAATGTTCAAATGAGTCCCTCTACTTGCTGGAAGTCACTAATAAAGCTGTACATTTGTCTATAGGTGTGTGTTCCTTTTTTAAGAAGGCCGACCTGCCGTGGATCTCCACTCGGAGGTAATGTTCAAAATTAGTCCCTCTACTTGCTGGATTTTCAAGGTAAAAAAATTATTGTCAAGGTAAATGATTTTTCAAGGTAAAAGTTAATCAAGGTAAAAGTTGACTTTCAAGGAAAAAGTAGATTTTCAAGGTAAAAAAAATTGTTTAAAAATGTTTTTTAAGGTAAAAATGGTTTTGAAGGTAAAACATAGGTGTGTGTTCCTTTTTTAAGGCCAATCTGCCATGGATCTCCACTCGGAGGTAATGTTCAAAATTAGTCCCTTTTTCAAGGTAAAAAATGATTATCAAGGTAAAAAAAATTATATCAAAATGTTTTGAAGGTAAAAGGTGATTTTTCAAAGGTAACAAAATGATTTTCAAGGTAAAAGTTAATATTCAAGGTAAACAATGGTTTTGGAGGTAAAAAATGTATAGGTGCATGTTCCTTTAAGGCCGACGTGCCGTGGATCTCCACTCGGAGGTAATGTTCAAATGAGTCCCTCTACTTGCTGGAAGTCACTAAAGCTGTAAATGTGTGTATAGGTGTGTGTTCCTTTCAAGAAGGCCGACCTGCCGTGGATCTCCACTCGGAGGTAATGTTCAAAATTAGTCCCTCTACTTGCTGGATTTTCAAGGTAAAAAATGATTTTTAAGGTAGAAGTTGACTTTCAAGGTAAACAATGGTTTTGGAGGTAAAAAATGTATAGGTGCATGTTCCTTTAAGGCCGACCTGCCGTGGATCTCCACTCGGAGGTAATGTTCAAAATTAGTCCCTCTACTTGCTGGAAGTCACTAATAAAGCTATACATTTGTCTGTAGGTGTACCTTTTTTTTTAAGAAGGCCGACCTGCCGTGGATCTCCACTCGGAGGTAATGTTCAAAATGAGTCCCTCTACTTGCTGGAAGTCACTAATAAATTTGTGTATAGGTGTGTGTTCCTTTTAAGAAGGCCGACCTGCTGTGGATCTCCACAAGGTAATAAATGGTTTTGAAGGTAAAACATTTATAGGTGTGTGTGTTCCTTTTAAGGCCGACCTGCCGTGGATCTCCACTCGGAGGTAATGTTCAAAATGAGTCCCTCTACTTGCTGGATTTTCAAGGTAAAAAAAATTATTTCAAAAATGTTTTGAAGGTAACAATAATTTAAGGTGAAAGTTGATTTTCAAGGTAAAAAAATTATTTCAAAATGTTTTGAAGGTAAAAGGTTTTTAAAGGGAAAAGGTGATTTTCGAAGGTAACAAAATGATTTTCAAGGTAAAAAATTTTTAGGTGCGTGTCCCTTTTTTTAAGAAGGCCGACCTGCCGTGGATCTCCACTCGGAGGTAATGTTCAAAATGAGTCCCTCTGTTTGCTGGAAGTCACTAATAAAGCTGTAAATTTGTCTTTAGGTGTGTGTTCCTTTTTAAGAAGGCAGACCTGCCGTGGATCTCCACTTGGAGGTAATGTTCAAAATTAGTCCCTTTTCAAGGTAAAAAATGATTATCAAGGTAAAAGTTGACTTTCAAGTAAAAAGTATATTTTCAAGGTAAAATTGTTTCAAAATGTTTTTTAAGGTAAAAAATGTTTTTTGGTAAAAATGGTTTTGAAGGTAAAACATTTATAGGTGTGTGTTCCTTTTTTAAGGCCAATCTGCTGTGGATCTCCCCTCGGAGGTAATGTTCAAAATTAGTCCCTTTTTCAAGGTAAAAAATGATTATCAAGGTAAAAGGTTTTTCAAGGTAAAAAAAAATATTTCAAAATGTTTTGAAGGTAAAAGGTGATTTTCGAAGGTAACAAAATATATTTTCATGGTAAAAAAAATTTTAAGTGCGTGTTCCTTTTTAAGAAGGCCGACCTGCCGTCGATCTCTATTCAGAAGTAATGTTCAAAATGAGTCACTCTACTTGCTGGATTTTCAAGGTAAAAATGTTTCGAAGTGTAAAGGTTTTGAAGGTTAAAGGCTTTCGAGGTAAAAGGTTTTGAAGGTAAAAAAAAACGATTTTCAAGGTAAAAAAAATTAAATTCAAGGGAAAAAGAAGGTTTTGGAGGTAAAAAAAAAAAGGTTTGAGGTAAAAGGTTTTGAAGGGAAAAGGTTTTTGAAGGCCGAAGTTGATTATCAAGGTAATGGTTTTCAAGGTTAAAGGTTTAGAAGGAAAAACAATTTTACAAGGTAAAAGGTTGTGAAGGTAAAAAAACGGTTTACAAGGTAAAAGGTTTTCAAGGTAAAAAAAAAAGTTTTGGAGGTAAAATGTTTACAAGGTAAAAGGTTGTGAAGGTAAAAAAATGTTTTACAAGGTAAAAGTTTTGAAGGTAAAAGATTTTATAGGAAAAAATTGGTTTTTGAGGTAAAAGTTTTTAAGGTTAAAAATGATTTTCAAAGAAAAGTTTTTCAAATAAATTTTTTTTCAAGGTAAAAGGTTTTGAAAGTCAAAGTTGATTTTCAAGATAAAAGGGTTTGAAGGTTAAAAAAAAAAAGTTATGGAGGAAAGGTTTTGAAGGTAAAAAAAAAATGAAAATCTTTTTTTTTTTTTACCTTCAAAACCTTTTACCTTGTAAAACATTTTTTTACCTTCACAACCTTTTACCTTGTAAACATTTTACCTCAAACTTTTTTTTTTACCTTGAAAACCTTTTACCTTGTAAACCGTTTTTTTTTTGAAGGTAAAAAAAAAAAAAAAGGTTTTGAAGGTTAAAGGTTTTGAAGGCCAAAGTTGATTTTCAAGGTGAAAACAATTTTTTTTATTTTTTACCTTGAAACATTTTTTTTAAGTTTAAAAAAAAAAGGTTTTAAAGGTAAAAGGTTTTGAAGGTAAAAAAAAAAAAGGTTTTGAAGGTAAAAGTTGATTTTCAAGGTTAAAAAAAAATGGGTTTGGAGGTGAAAAAATGATTTTCAAGGTAAAAAAAATGGGTTTCAAGGTAAAAGGTTTTGAAGGTAAAAAAAAAAAGTTTTGAAGGTTAAAGGTTTAGGAGGAAAAAAAATGTTAAGCAGGCCAAAGTTGATTTTCAAGGTGGAAACTTTTTTTTATTTATTTTTTTTTTACCTTGAAAAACATTTTTTAAGGTAAAAAAAAAAATGTTTTGAAGGTAAAAAAAAAAGGGTTTGGAGGTGAAATGATTTTCAAGGTTAAAAAAAATGGGTTTGGAGGTGAAAAAAAAGGTTTTACATTTATAGATTAACATTCATGCATCAAACATTTACGTTTTTATAACCCAAATATTAACAGTAATACACCAAACATTCATACACCAAACATTTACATTTGTACACCAAACATTTACATTTAGACACCAAACATTGACATTCTCACACAAACATTTACATCTATACATAAACATTATTACACTAAACATGCATATTTATAAACCAAGCCTTAATATTCATACACCAAACATTAATATTCTTAAACCAAAAATTTACATTTATACATTCATACACCAAACATTTGCGTTTATAACCCAAACATTAACATTTAGACAGCAAACATTATCATTTAGACAGCAAACATTGACATTCTCACACAAACATTTACATCTATACATTAAACATAAACATTATTACACTAAACATGCATATTTATACAGCAATGTATATTTATAAACCAAGCCATAACATTCTTACACCAAACATTTACATTTCTACGCCACACATCTACATTTATACGCCAAACTAACATTCATACACCAAACATTTATAACCAATATTAACAGTAATACACCAAACATTTACATTTATGAACCAAACATTAATATTGTGAAACCAAACATTTACATTTAGACAGCTAACATTATCATTTAGACACCAAAAATTTACATGTATACATTCATGCACCAAACATTAATATTCATACACCAAACATTTATAGCCCAAATATTAACAGTAATACACCAAACATTTACATTTATGAACCAAACATTAATATTGTGAAACCAAACATTTACATTTAGACAGCTAACATTATCATTTAGACACCAAAAATTTACATTTATACACCAAACATCAATATTGTTAAACCAAACATTACATTCATACACCAAACATGAACATTAAACATCAAAATATTCACATTTGTAAAACAACTTTACATATATGCACCAAACAATTATAGCCGTACACCAAATATTAACATCCATAAACCAAACATTAAAATATACAGATACACCAAACATTAACAGATATATATTTATCCAGCAAACATTCACAGATGTTTATAAATATACATGTTTGGTGTATAACTAAACAAAACATTAACGTGTATGCACCAAACATTTACATTTATACATCAAACATTAACATGTTTACACCAAATATTAACAGGTGTTTATTTATAAACTAAACATGTATATTAATACACAAACATTAACTTGTATACACCAAAGATAAATATTTATCCACCAAACAAGAAAGTGAAATTGGAACAGTCAGCCCTTTGGTTGCTGGACTGATGACTTCCTGCACTCATGGACATGATCACATGATTGTTAATGGTGTACAAATAGGGAGTTATTATAAAAGCATAAAAACAATAATAATGACAATAATTATAACACTAATATAAATAATAATTTTAAGAACAATAATAGTAATAACAATAGCATAATAATAATATTTATACTACTACTATAATAATTATAACAATAAAAACAAGTTGTTCGTGTCCCACAAGTGTAAGAAGGTGAGGTCAAAAACATTTTCTTCTTTTTGTTGCTCAAAATAATTATCATCACAAATGATCATAAGTTATTTACATCAACAGATGAATTAATTATTAATGAATGATTAATGACCATATTGTTTACATCAACAGATTGTTTATTATGAAGGTGTGAGTACACAATAGTTGCTGAAAATACAAGTTACATTACAGTGACGTCTGTCATTCAGAAATGATTATGATTATGTTGATAATTACAGCTGTCAATCAAGGTCACGACATTTATGCTCAGTTGTACACCCCTCCCCCTTTAACTCACTTTCACACCACACCAAGACTGCATTACAAATAATCAAACATGTGACTATGAAGCTAAAATGCATTTCTAAGAGTACAGTGATCATAATAATAGATTTTATTCTGTGAAATTAAAGTGCTTGTTCCATTTTTCAACATCTTTGTTGTTAACTTTTGCTCGAGAGTAGTCAGTGTGCAGCAATATATAGTATCAACACAGGTACTTTATTGTGTGAATGTAATAACTGTCAAGTTTCAATGTCTCAACATTTACCCATGAAACTATGGAGAAGCTGCTGGTGTGTTTGATGGAGAAGCGATCCAGTAGAAGTCCTATTCAAGGTAATGTATATTTTTATTACTCTTTTCAATGTATATTATTATTACTCTCCTAGGTAAATGTATATTATTACATGACTTCATAAAACTACTGCACTTGTGTGTAGTACTACATGATATTGTGTTTTGTACAAGATGTATGACGTAAACAATTGTTAAAATGCTGATGTTATTAATTAGAATGAATGAATATTAATTAAAGATGAATAAATGATGACGTCTGTATTTCCCTGCAGAGGAAGAAGATGAGGCGCGTCTATCGCTTATGTGAAGATGGCTTTTATTCCTCAGTAAAAGTTTGGAGATTATTTTTATGTTATTACAAGTTTGTAGATGATTTTTGTAACGTATAAAAAATCTACAAACATGTCAAAAAAAGTCTGACATTTTTATAGGTCAATAAAAGTTTAATTGATTTTTTTGTACGTCAAACGTTTGTAGTTGATTTTTTTAAACATCGCCATACAATTATTTTTTATTTATGAATATAAGTTTGGAGATTATTTTTATACGTCAATAAAAGTTCTTAGATGTTTTTTATACGTGAAAACAAGTTTGTAGTTAAATGTTATATGTCAACAAAACTTTGGAAATGATTGTAGATATTTTATGCGTCAATAAAAATTTGGAGATTTATTTTACACATCAAAAGTTTGTAGTTGATTTTTTTTATAGGTCAAAAGTTTGGAGATTATTTTTTGTACGTGAATAAAACTAGATTTTAATTGTCAATAAAAGCTTGGAGAATTTTTTTATGTCAATAACCGTTTGTGGATTATATTTTTATACATAAATTAAAGTTTACTTTTATACATCAATAAGTTTGTAGATGATTTTTAATATGTCAATAAAAGTTTGTAAAATATTTTTTATACGTCAAGAAGTTTGTAGATAATTTTTATATGTGAATACAATTTTTGAGATGATTTTTATACATCAATAAAAGTTTGGAGATTATTTTTTATACGTGAATAAAAGTTTGTAGATTATTTTTATTAGTCAATATAAGTTTGTAAATGATTTGTATACGTTAATAAAAGCTGTTGAGGGGGGAGCAAACAAACAAATGGTGAGTGACATTTGGAAGAGGAGGAGGAGGTACGTTTGTTGTTTGCTAAAAAAAGCGTCACATGTCGCCACCAGCGTTTCCATGACGACCGCGGAGGAGCTGTTAAAAGAAGACAACATAATTCTCGGGGATTAAACCTTTTCTGCCGTTGTATGTTGCTTGCAGCCAGCCTGGCTCCACCGACGCATAAACTGCAGGAGGAGATCAGCATGTCAGGTCACTCTGATCCTCACACACAGACAAGACTGGCCATAATGGAGATGAAGCACTTTAGTAAAAAAAAAAAAGGATGTTGTGTTGCTATATATATATATATATATATATATATATATATATATATAAAAAAGAGCTGTGATGTTTTCTCCTAAACGATGTGCAAAACGTTTTTGTATTTGGCAGCCATGATGTGTTCCATGCGCAGGTCACTGTGACCACCTTCTTCCTCCTCCCTGCCAAGGCACTGGAAGGCCAATAAAATATCAAAGTTGTTTGGCATTTTTCTATCTCACTGAAAACTGACTTGGAACTAAATGTCCTCACATGACCTGCTGATGATAATTATGTACGTGTGTGACATATTTTCCTCTCATTGTTTTCATTTCTACCATTGACTAGTACTGTATTCATCCTGCTGTGGTACAATGTACATGTGAGAGAGCTAGTTTATAAAAGTGAAAGTATTTAACAACTCACCGTTACTCAAGTGCGCCCCCTGGGGGAAACTCAGCTCATAGTCGTGATCTGCCTCACACGAGTACACTGCCTTGGCGTCTCTAAAACACAACACAAGTACTTCTTTAACAAGAAGAAGAAGAAGAAATTTAATTTTACATGTATGCAATGCCATTTAAATATAATTATAGATAATAATAAATACTGTGTAGTGTTGTAAATAGTCAATGGGAAGAATTTTAGTATATATACACACATGTATATATATGCACACATGTATATATACATGTGTGTATATATATGTGTATATATACACATATATATACACACATGTGTATATATACACGTGTATATATATGTGTATATATATATATACATATACCAAAATCATACACAAAACCAACTTGTAAATACAGCATAGACCACCCTAGAAGGTTCAGAAAATACAAACGGCTTGTGGAAAATGTTGCTACCCTTTTCACCCAACGTTGTATCGTTATAACGGTTCCATAAAACCTTATCAAAATATGAAAAATTTGCCAACACTTCATTTTATTTCCCAAATGCCCCCTACAACACCATCTGACAGGTTGAATATTTTTGTATTCATGTATTTCTATGTCCGGGTCTTACAGGGCTAAATGTGTGTGTGTTTATGTAAAGCATGTATATATTTAGGCATACATGTATGCATGTGTGTACTTTATGCGTGTGTGTTTGTAAATGTGTATGTATATACATGTACGTGTGTTTAAATGTGTGTGTATGAATGTATGTATTTTATTGTGAAGTGGTAGCATTTGATCTTAGTATTGTATTGTTAAGTATTTGAATTAGTATTTTATTGTGAAGTGGTATTACTTAGGTTGTTGTCTTATAGTGAAGGGCTAGTATTTAGTTTATTATTTTATTGTGAAGTGGTAGTATTTAGGTTAGTGTTTTATTGTGAAGGGAGCTTTGTACCTTCCTTTTGGAGCAGGCTGCTGGGCTGATGTGTTGTCAAAAAGCAGAGTTCTGGCAGCAACCCTGTCAGGAAATAGGAGGGCAACAATACTTAGAACATAGTATTAGTACTACATAATACATCTAGTATGAGTAGTACATGTTAAATGTAGTATAAATGTAGTAATAGTGTATATCGAGACAGGAAGGAGCAAGAATGGTGGAAAATTGCTATAAACACACTCCGCAACCTTGTGGACAGCCTTCCCAGAAGAGTTGAAGCTGTAATAGCTGCAAAAGGTCATATTGAACCCTATGGGTTGGGAATGGGATGGCACTTCAAGTTCATATGTGAGTCAAGGCAGGTGGCCAAATACTTTTGGCAATATAGTGTACATACATCAGCGTTTCTCAAAGTGTGGGGCGCGCCCCACTGGTGGGGAATAGAGACATGACAGGTGGGGCGCGAGGAACGGGAGGAAATTTCACTTTACATTTTTTTTATTTATTATTATATTCTTAGATTTTTTTTTTACTATGCTTTCATTTTCTATACACACTGTAAATCACTTTGTGATTCTGTCTATGAAATCCGCTATATAAATAAATGGAAATTACCGGTACTTATTTTTACTGTAGGCTTTAAATTTCTCGGTAGGAGCGAAAGTTTGACAGACATAGCAACAGTAACTAATGGGGGCGGGGCTAAGCGGAACAAACTTTCGCGCGGATGGGTAGCAGGCTAATGTGTGGACCACAATTACACAAATATATACATTTGTGACTCGCACCTCAAAGGTCGTCGAGCCAGAGCCAGCGCCTGCAGAGAAACAAAAATCTGACGGGCACACACTGTGTCATTCACCGGGAAGCACTCGCGTCAAGGCAGCTCAGCCCCGAACTCAATGAGGTTTTAACAGATGTTGTGAGCGCGGTAAATTTGATCAAAACACGACCACTGAAAGTGCGACTGTTCTCTGCACTGTGTGAGGAAATGGGAGCTGATCATACAGCCGTGCTGTTTCACAGTGAAGCAAGGTGGCTCTCCCGGGGAAAAGTGCTGTCACTTGCCCTGTCTTGCCAAATGCATAGCTCCTCCTTTTTTTTTTTGCAGAGATTGCAAAGTGGCACTTTTATTTTATTTATTATTGAACTTGATGCAAGTTATTTGATTTATTATTGAACTTGATGCAAGTTATAACACGTTTGTTTTATTTATTATTGAACTTGATGCAAGTTATAACACTTTTTTGATTTATTATTGAACTTGATGCAAGTTAACACTTTTTTTGATTTATTATTGAACTTGATGCAAGTTATTTGATTTATTATTGAACTTGATGCAAGTTATAACACTTTTATTTGATTTATTTTTTAACTTGATGCAAGTTATAACACTTGTTTTATTTATTATTGAACTTGATGCAAACTATAACACTTTTTTGATTTATTATTGAACTTGATGCAAGTTATTTGATTTATCATTGAACTTGATGCAAGTTATAACACTTTTATTTGATTTATTATTGAACTTGATGCAAGTTATTTGATTTATCATTGAACTTGATGCAAGTTATAACACTTTTATTTGATTTATTATTGAACTTGATGCAAGTTATAACACTTTTGTTTTATTTATTATTGAACTTGATGCAAGTTATAACACTTTTTTGATTTATTATTGAACTTGATGCAAGTTATAACACTTTTTTTGATTTATTATTGAATTTGATGCAAGTTATTTGATTTATTATTGAACTTGATGCAAGTTATAACACTTTTATTTGATTTATTATTGAACTTGATGCAAGTTATAACACTTTTGTTTTATTTATTATTGGACTTGATGCTAGTTATAACACTTTTTTGATTTATTATTGAACTTGATGCAAGTTATTTGATTTATTATTGAACTTGATGCAAGTTATAACACTTTTATTTGATTTATTATTGAACTTGATGCAAGTTATAACACTTTTGTTTTATTTATTATTGAACTTGATGCAAGTTATAACACTTTTTTGATTTATTATTGAACTTGATGCAAGTTATAACACTTTTTTTGATTTATTATTGAATTTGATGCAAGTTATTTGATTTATTATTGAACTTGATGCAAGTTATAACACTTTTATTTGATTTATTATTGAACTTGATGCAAGTTATAACACTTTTGTTTTATTTATTATTGGACTTGATGCTAGTTATAACACTTTTTTGATTTATTATTGAACTTGATGCAAGTTATTTGATTTATTATTGAACTTGATGCAAGTTATAACACTTTTATTTGATTTATTATTGAACTTGATGCAAGTTATAACACTTTTTTTTTTTTTTATCTATTATTGAACGTGATGCAAGTTATAACACTTTTGTTTTATTTATTGAACTTGATGGAAGTTATTTTATTTATTATTGAACTTGATGCAAGTTATAACACAGCTGCACAGTTATTTTATTTATTATTGAACTTGATGTTATTTTATGTTATTGAGTTTGAATGTATATAACTTGATATTCAATAAATTTGAAAATGTTAAGCTTGGCATTAGCGCTCTGTTGGGGCGATGGGGGCAGGTGGGGCTTGAAAACTCCCCCTTGTCCAAAGTGGGGGATGACAAAAAAAGTTTGAGAACCACTGACATACATACATACACATATACATACATTAAAATACACACATATATACACATATACGAATATACATACATAAAACTTGATTTACTTACATTGAGCCTGGTCTATGGTATGCGTTGCTCGCCGAAGCTCCGCCTCTTCGTGGAACCTCCATCTTGGGCGGGTGCTCAGTGGGTTTGATGGTGTGGACGAGTGAGAGATGTTTGAAAGACCCTGAGCAGCTCCCGTGGCCTTGATGGTGAGTCAAATACATTCATCAAGAAGGAGTGTGAGGACCTACATCCAGGTGTTTACCTTCAGACCCCTGCAGAGATGTGAGGAGGTCAGGTGGTCCATCAGCATGGTGGTAAGTGGCCTTTGGGGGCTTAGCACCGACACAAGACACGCCAACGGTGACCTCTGACCCTGTGTCTGTTGGCCCAGCCTCCATGGCACTGGACTCGGAGCGTGACAGCAGCAAGTTCTTCACCTGAGTGCAGGACTCAGTGTCCATCTTGGAGGAGGAGCCATGTTTTGAGGAGTGTGAGGACCACGACTCCATGGTGACTAGTGGGGTGATGCAGTTATCACCTGGACCACAAGGGGGCAGCAGAGAGTCAGTTGACACATGGATAAATACTTCTAAATAAATACACACAATTATATCCAAATATAACACTAGTAGGCTACTTCTAAAGAAATGAATACACACAATAATATCCAAATATAACACTAGTACTTCTAAAGAAATACACACAATAATATCCAAATATAACACTAGTACTTCTAAAGAAATAAACCTAATAATATCCAAATATAACACTAATACTTAAAAAAAATTACATCTAATATTAACCAAATATAACACTAGTACTTCTAAAGAAATCCTCACAGTAATATCAAAATACAACACTAGTACTTCTAAAGAAATACACACAATAATATCCAAATGTAACAGTAGTACGTCTAAAGAAATACACACAGTAATACCCAAATATAACAGTAGTACTTCAAAAGAAATACACATAATAATATCCAAACATAACACTAGTACTTTTAAAGAAATACTCACAGTAATATCCAAATATAACACTAGTACCTCTAAAGAAATATACCTAATAATACCCAAATATAACAGTAGTACTTCCAATGAAATACACATAATAATATCCAAACATAACACTAGTACTTCTAAAGAAACACACACAATAATATCCAAAAATAATAGTAGTACTTCTAAAGAAATACACACAGTAATATCCAAATATAACACTAGTACTTCTAAAGAAATACACCTAATAATATCCAAATATAACACTAGTACTTCTAAAAAAATACTCACAATAATATCCAAATATAACACTAGTTCTTTTAAAGAAATACACACAGTAATGTCCAAATATAACTCTAGTACTTCTAAAGAAATACATCAAATAATATCCAAATATAACAGTAGTACTTCTACAAGAAATACACACAATAATATCAAAAAATAACAGTAGTACTTCTAAAGAAATACACACCAAAAATATCCAAATATAACATTAGTACTGTTAAAGAAATACACAGAATAATATCAAAATATTAACACTAGTAATGTTTAGTTTTCAGGATTACAACAAAGACTTCTGACTAAACGCAGCACAGAAGGGGTCCAACAAGTGACCCTGGGGTACACCACAGATGATAAGGGGTCTAACAAGTGACCCCTGGGGGACACCACAGATGATAAAGGGTCCAACAAGTGACCCCTGAGGGCCACTACAGATGATAAGGGGTCCAACAAGTGACCCCTGGGGGATACCACAGATGATAAGGGTCCAACAAGTGACCCCCACAGATGATAAGGGGTCCAACAAGTGACTCTGGGGGACACCACAGATGATAAGGCGTCCAACAAGTGACCCTGGGGGACATCACAGATGATAAGGGGTCAAACAAGTGATCCCTGGGGACACCACATATGATAAGGGGTCCAACAAGTGACCCTGGGGGACACCACAGATGATAAGGGGTCCAACAAGTGACCCCTGGGGGACAGCACAGATGATAAAGGGTCCAACAAGTGACCCCTGAGGGCCACTACAGATGATAAGGGGTCCAACAAGTGACCCCTGGGGGATACCACAGATGATAAGGGTCCAACAAGTGACCCCACAGATGATAAGGGGTCCAAAAAGTGACCCCTGGGGGATACCACACATGATAAGGGGTCCAACAAGTGACCCTGGGGGACATCACAGATGATAAGGGGTCCAACAAGTGACCCTGGGGGACATCACAGATGATAAGGGGTCCAACAAGTGACCCTGGGGGACACCACAGATGATAGCTACTGACAACATGCGGCTGAAGTTGGTCAAACATGGCTGACTACTCACCCTCTGAGTGGACCAGACCCAGTGTGGGTGTGTACATGTCGGGGGCCATCCGGGGGCCACTGGTCACACAAGTGGCTCTGCTTCTACGAGACCTGTGAGGTTGTGACAGAGGAACGTTGGGGTCCGGAGGTTGATGGAAGATCTTGGGAGCAAACCAGAGGAACAATTAGACAATTCCAATACACAATCAATTAATATATATTTAAGTCCAATACACCCATACACATTCACCCACACCCATTCACACACACACACACACACACACACACACATTCACCCACAAACATACACACACACACATTCACACCCACATTCACCCACAAACACACACATTCACACCCACATTCACACCCACATTCACCCACCCACATTTACCCACACCCATTCACTCACACACACACACATTCACACCCTCATTCACCCACACACAATCACACCCACATTCACACCCACATTCACCCATTCACACACACCCACATTCTCCCACAATCATACACGCACACACATTCACACCCACATTCACCCACACACATTCACCCACACATATTCACACCCATACATTCACCCATACACATTCACACCCACACACATTCACCCACACCCAATCATCCACACATTCACACCCACATTCACCCATACAAGAAATACATTTCTTCATTTGATGGACAAATGTCTGACTTTGTTGAAGTTGTCAATCATGATTTCCAGGACAATGTTCTGGAACTTGATGTTCATCATGGCGGCCACAGTCTCCTCCTGGGAGCGCATGAGGGTGGGTCCGAAGACCACGGCCAGGTTGGCCACGGTCATCATGTTGGAGTCCTGGTGTGAGGAGACTCTGTGGCAGAAGACCAAGGTGCTGAGGTGGAGAAGAGCTGCAGAGTTGAGGTCTGACTTACACCAGCAGATGTTTGATGAGCAGCTCTAGCATCTCCTGGTTCCTCTGGGGCAGCCGGTGGACCAAAGCATGGACGGCACACACTCGGTAGTTCTGGTCCTCGGACTCTGAAAGCAGACACTGCGTGTTGAAGGTCAGCAAGGAGAAGGTTGCCACAGGAACTTACTGACAGCCATGATGAAGTCTTTGTGCAGCTTGAAGGTCATGAGCGGCTCAGAGAGACACCTGAAGACCAGGACAAGACCAGGACTTGATGGCCACAGCAGGGTGGTCTGACCAGGGAACACTGACCTGAGATAGTTCTTCAGTCCACTGGTGATTGTCTGGTTGTCCCACGTCTCAGCATCCACCTCTATGTCCACAGGAGCCTTGGACGCTTTGGGAAACACATCTTCTCTCAGTGGGATCTCAATATGATCTCTCAGTGGGATCTCACAATATGATCTCACAGTGGGATCTCTCAATATGATCTCTCAGTGGGATCTCTCAGTGGGATCTCCCAATGGGATCTCTCTATATGATCTCCCAAAGTAATCTCTCAGTGGGATCCCCCAGTGTGATTTCTCATTGAGATCTGTCAGTGGAATCTTGCAATGGGATCTCTCAAGATGATCTCTCAGTGGGATCTCCCAATGGGATCTCTCAAGATGATCTCTCAGTCGGATCTCCCAATGGGATCTCCCAATGGGATATCTCAATATTATCTCTCAGTGGGATCTCTCAATGGGAGTTCTCAGTGGGATATTTCAATGGGATCTCTCAGTAGGCTATCTCAGTGGGATCTCTCAATGGGAGTTCTCAATGGGATATCCCAGTGGGATCTCAATATGATCTCTCAGTGGGATCTCCCAATGGGATATCTCAATATGATCTCTCAGTGGGATGTCCCAAAGGGGTCTCTCAATGGGAGTTCTCAATGGGATCTCTCAGTAGGATATCTCAGTGGGAGTTCTCAATGGGATATCCCAGTGGGATCTCTCAATATGATCTCCCAGTGGGATCTCTCAGTAGGATCTCTCAATGGGATCTATCAATGGGAGTTCTCAGTGTGATAAATGTATATAACATATGTACAAGTGTACAAAACATATTTATAAATAAAGTTGGTATGGTATGGTATATGTACAAGTGTATATAACATATGTACAAGTGTATATAACATATGTTATATACACTTGTACATATGTTATAAACACTTGTACATATGTTATATACACTTGTACATATGTTATAAACACTTGTACATATGTTATATACACTTGTACATATGTACAAGTGTATATAACATATGTACAAGTGTATAGAAGAACAAGTGACAACAAGCAGCAACAGTTAGCGATCGTTTATTTTTTCCTCTCGCCTGGACTATTAACATGGAGGATTACGGATCTAAAATAAAACAGTTTTCTAAACTGGACTTTCAATCGAAGCAGGAGGTAATACTTAAAGGAAGATCTCCATCGAGACAGAGAGACTTTTAAAACTGAAGAAAGATAAGGAAGACTTATATAAACAAGTTATCGATGCTTTTGTTCAAAAGGAGCTGCGCATGGACTTCATTTATAAGTAAAGGTAAGACCATAATAACGTTTTTTTTAATTAAATGTGCTTTTTTGTGTGCTACAGTTTGTATGTGTAAAGTTAAAGTTAAGTTAAAGTACCAATGATTGTCACACACACTATGTGTGGTGAAATTTGTCCTCTGCATTTGACCCATCCCCTTGCTCACCCCCTGGGAGGTGAGGGGAGCAGTGGGCAGCAGCGGCGCCGTGCTCGGGAATAATTGTTGGTGATTTAACCCCCAATTTCAACCCTTGATGCTGAGTGCCAAGCAGGGAAGAATGCTGGTATGAGCTTTTAAACATAACCCGTTAACTGCTGCCAATCAAATGGTGAATAAGATACTCTTTAGGGTTCATATGTTTGTAAATCTGACTGTGATGAAGTCAGTGCCTCACCAGCCATCAACCTCACCGCACGTCACTGATATACCCCCCCCCCCCCCCACACACACACACGCACACACACACACACATTTATCATTTGGCCTTCAAAAAAGGTTAAAATAAATAAATAAAACATGTTTGATATTTTTGTTTGGGTCTGAAGTTTAGCAACAAAAAAATCTAATTCGTAAATGTTTTTATGGACTTGACTACATAAATAATTACACATAATGACCACTAGATGGAACTTGACTAAATAAAAATAGTTGTAATGACACATAATGACCACTAGATAGAACTATTTCCTCCTTTAGCAGATCTTTAATGTCAGAAAATATTCCATCAGAAGATCTTCTGAAGGTGAAATCTAACATGAGGACTTCACTCAACTGATGATCACACACACTCACACACTGTATCTCCAACATTACACTTATTCATCCATTAATATTATTCATCCACAAATATTATTCTTCCATAAATATTTATCCATAAATATTATTCATCCATAATTATTTATCCATAAATATTGTTCATCCACAAATATTATTCAACCATTAATATTATTAAACCCAAAAATTATTCATTCAAATGAGTAACCCACATGTGTAAGTCTAGTGAGCGACTGTTGACCTAAGAACAATTGTGATATTCATAAATGATGCATGCAGTTTGTTCTAATAATAACTGTGTTCTACTCTAACTACTTTATTACTCTAAGTACTTCATTACTCTAAGTACTTCATTACTCTAACTACTTTATTACTCTAAGTACTTTATTACTCTGTGTTCTACTCTAAGTACTTTATTACTCTGTGTTCTACTGTAACTACATTATTACTCTAAGTCAGTGGTTCTTAACCTGGGTTCGATCGAACCCTCGGGGTTCGGTGAGTCGGCCTCAGGGGTTCGGCGGAGCCTCCGCCACGGAGGTAAAGACACATCCGACTTATCGTGTAAATAAAAACTTCTCCCTATCAGCGTATTATGGATACCCCCAAACAATGTTCCCCCTAATTTTCCATCTGATTTGCAGGTTGTTTGATTGATCGATTTAAACTTTTACTAGCAGATTGCAAAAGAAGAGAATACATTATATGACAGTACAGTTTACACAGTACAGTACATATGCCGTACAATTGACCACTAAATGGTAACACCCAAATACGTTTTTCAACTTGTTTAAGTCAGGGTCCACGTTATTTAATTCATGGTAATGTGTGTAAGGTGTGTAATATGTTGTGAGTTCATGCACTGTGTTGGTTTTGTTCTTTGAACAAGGTGATGTTCATGCTTTACTATTGTAATTGTGTTCTACTGTAAATACTTTATTACTCTAAGTGTGTTCTCCTGTAAGTACTTCATTACTCCAAGTACTTTATCACTGTAACTGTGTTCTACTGTAAGTATTATATATATATATATATATATATATATATATATATATATATATATATATAGACAGTAAGTGTGTATGTAGTACACATGAAGTTTACTTACAAAAGAAAGTTGACATCATCTTCTGCACTTTGGAGTTGACTCCTCCCACCCTGTACACACCTGTGCTGTTTATACCTGTATACATATACAAATACACATACAATTATGGACATATAATTACAGATATAAAAAAAGTTAAAGTACCAATGATTGTCACACACACACACGAAGTGTGGCGAAATTATTCTCTGCATTTGACCCATCACCCTTGTTCCTGGGAGGTGAGAAGAGCAGTGAGCAGCAGCGGTGGCCGCGCCCGGGAATAATTTTTGGTGATTTAACCCCCAAATCCAACCCTTGATGCTGAGTGCCAAGCAGGGAGGTAATGGCTCCCATTTGTATAGTCTTTGGTATGACTCGGCCAGGGTTTGAAGTCACAACCTACCCATCTCAGGGCGGACACTCTAACTAAACAGAGATATAAAAATAGATACATTGGAACCTCGATTCAATCAATCAATGCAATCAATCAATCAATCAATCATCAACCCCAAACCATCACCCAACCATGCAAATTTTGCATTTCCTTTGGAAATCGAGGTCCCAGAGTCTGGAGGAAGACAGGAGAGGCACAGGATCCACGTTGCCTGAAGTCTAGTGTAAAGTTTCCACCATCAGTGATGGTTTGGGGTGCCATGTCATCTGCTGGTGTCGGTCCACTCTGTTTCCTGAGATCCAAGGTCAACGCAGCCGTCTACCAGCAAGTTTTAGAGCACTTCATGCTTCCTGCTGCTGACCTGCTCTATGGAGATGGAGATTTCAAGTTCCAACAGGACTTGGCGCCTGCACACAGCGCAAAATCTACCCGTGCCTGGTTTACGGACCATGGTATTTCTGTTCTAAATTGGCCCGCCAACTCCCCTGACCTTAGCCCCATAGAAAATCTGTGGGGTATTGTGAAAAGGAAGATGCAGAATGCCAGACCCAAAAACGCAGAAGAGTTGAAGGCCACTATCAGAGCAACCTGGGCTCTCATAACACCTGAGCAGTGCCAGAAACTCATCGACTCCATGCCACGCCGCATTAACGCAGTAATTGAGGCAAAAGGAGCTCCAACCAAGTATTGAGTATTGTACATGCTCATATTTTTCATTTTCATACTTTTCAGTTGGCCAACATTTCTAAAAATCCCTTTTTTGTATTAGCCTTAAGTAATATTCTAATTTTGTGACACACGGAATTTTGGATTTTCATTTGTTGCCACTTCAAATCATCAAAATTAAATGAAATAAACATTTGAATGCATCAGTCTGTGTGCAATGAATAAATATAATGTACAAGTTACACCTTTTGAATGCAATTACTGAAATAAATCAAGTTTTTCAAAATATTCTAATTTACTGGCTTTTACCTGTATATATATATATATATATATATATATATATATATATATATATATATATATATATATATATATATATATACACACACACATATACAAATATATGTTTACACATATACACACACACACATATATATATATATATATATATATATATATATATATATATATACACATTTGTTTTAATTGGTTTTACCCTTTAAAATCGTTTTTTTAATCATATTTTTTTTTATATTGGTTTTATATTTATTTATTTAGTTTTCATTCAGTCATTGGTGGAGCTAAGTATAGTATTTGAATCTTGTTTTTACGATTTTTGTGCAGCACTTTGGAAACATTTTTGTTGTTTAAATGTGCTATATAAAAAAGTGGATTGGATATATATATATATAATATATATATATATATATATATATATATATATATATATATATATATAAACATACAGATAGAAACATATAGATAAATATGTAGAGATAAACATATAGATACAAATATACAGATATAAACAGATACATATCGATAAATAAACACAGATATAAACATACAGATATAAACATATACATAAATATATAGAGATAAACATTATATATATAAATATATATATTAATATATATATATTAAAACATACAGATATAAACATATAACTATCGAGAAATAAACATATATATAGATATAAACAGCTAAATATAGAGGAATAAACATATAGATAGAAACAGATAAATATATAGCGATAGGCAACAAGAGAAGTATCCTACACTTCTCTTTTGTAAAGTAAATCTGAACAGCCGACATGGGCATCTACATCAACTATATGATTTGCCTGAGAAGCTGGACAGGACACACAAAAAAAATAAGAAATAAAAAATAAATAAATAAATAAATAAATAAATAAATATATAGCGATAAACATACAGATAGAAACAGAGATAAATATAGAGAAATAAACATATACATATAAACATACAGATACAAACAAAGATACATATGTAGATATAAACATATAAATATAAACATGAAGATATATAGAAATAAACTATATATATATATATATATATATATATATATATATATATATATATATATGTAAACATACAGATATAAACAGATGAATATGGAGAAATAAACATATAGATATAAACATAAATATATAGATGAACTCAGGGCTCACCTGTGGTCTCCACCAGGTGTATGCACTTCCTCACAAAGTTGAAGCCTGCGTCGTTCAGGAACGCTGAAGGAAACATTCTCATCATGCCTGACAGTTCTAAATGAACATATCTACATTCTGTCATGTACCTAATGAAGTGGCCCAAATAGAAATAGAAATTATATAGCATGATGCATATATGTCAGGTGTTAGCATGATGCATACATGTCAGGTGTTAGCATGATGCATACATGTCAGGTGTTAGCATGATGCATACATGTCAGGTGTTAGCATGATGCATATATGTCAGGTGTTAGCATGATGCATATATGTCAGGTGTTAGCATGATGCATATATGTCAGGTGTTAGCATGATGCATACATGTCAGGTGTTAGCATGATGCATACATGTCAGGTGTTAGCATGATGCATATATGTCAGGTGTTAGCATGATGCATATATGTCAGGTGTTAGCATGATGCATATATGTCAGGTGTTAGCATGATGCATACATGTCAGGTGTTAGCATGATGCATACATGTCAGGTGTTAGCATGATGCATATATGTCAGGTGTTAGCATGATGCATATATGTCAGGTGTTAGCATGATGCATATATGTCAGGTGTTAGCATGTTAGGTGTTAGCATGTGAGGTGTTAGCATGTGAGGTGTTATATAAGTGTGATGCATATAAGTCAATAAAACTTACTCTGGTCCTTCTTGCTGAGGACTGCAGGCAGGGTATAGATCTAGACAAGTAGAGCACAAGCACCATCATGAGTGCGTCATGTTAGCTTGCAGTGGCCCGCACAGCCAGAAGGAGGCGCCAGTCAGTCATCTTGACTTGGTGTCAGTCAGTCATCTTGACTTGGTGTCAGTCATCCATCCTGACTTGGTGTCAGTCAGCCATCCTGACTTGGTGTCAGTCAGCCATCCTGACTTGGTGTCAGTCAGCCATCCTGACTTGGTGTCAGTCAGTCATCTTGACTTGGTGTCAGTCAGTCATCCTGACTTGGTGTCAGTCAGTCATCCTGACTTGGTGTCAGTCAGTCATCCTGACTTGGTGTCAGTCAGTCATCCTGACTTGGTGTCAGTCAGCCATCCTGACTTGGTGTCAGTCAGCCATCCTGACTTGGTGTCAGTCAGCCATCCTGACTTTGTGTCAGTCAGCCATCCTGACTTTGTGTCAGTCAGCCATCCTGACTTGGTGTCAGTCAGCCATCCTGACTTGGTGTCAGTCAGTCATCCTGACTTGGTGTCAGTCAGTCATCTTGACTTGGTGTCAGTCATCCATCCTGACTTGGTGTCAGTCAGTCATCTTGACTTGGAGTCAGTCAGTCATCCTGACTTGGTGTCAGTCAGTCATCTTGACGTGGTGTCAGTCAGTCATCCTGACTTTGACACCAAGTCAGGATGACTGACTGACACCAAGTCAGGATGGCTGACGGTGTCAATCAGCCATCCTGAGTTGGTGTCAGTCAGCCATCCTGACTTGGTGTCAGTCAGCCATCCTGACTTGGTGTCAGTCAGTCATCCTGACTTGGTGTCAGTCAGTCATCCTGACTGTGTTTCAGTCAGTCATCTTGACTTGGTGTCAGTCATCCATCCTGACTTGGTGTCAGTCAGTCATCTTGACTTGGAGTCAGTCAGTCATCCTGACTTGGTGTCAGTCAGTCATCCTGACTTGGTGTCAGTCAGTCATCTTGACTTGGTGTCAGTCAGTCATCCTGACTTGGTGTCAGTCATCCATCCTGACTTGGTGTCAGTCATCCATCCTGACTTGGTGTCAGTCAGCCATCCTGACTTGGTGTCAGTCAGTCATCTTGACTTGGTGTCAGTCAGTCATCTTGACTTGGTGTCAGTCATCCATCCTGACTTGGTGTCAGTCAGCCATCCTGACTTGGTGTCAGTCAGCCATCCTGACTTGGTGTCAGTCAGCCATCCTGACTTGGTGTCAGTCAGTCATCCTGACTTGGTGTCAGTCAGTCATCTTGACTTGGTGTCAGTCATCCATCCTGACTTGGTGTCAGTCAGTCATCTTGACTTGGAGTCAGTCAGTCATCCTGACTTGGTGTCAGTCATCCATCCTGACTTGGAGTCAGTCAGTCATCTTGACTTGGTGTCAGTCAGTCATCCTGACTTGGTGTCAGTCAGTCATCCTGACTTGGTGTCAGTCAGTCATCCTGACTTGGTGTCAGTCAGTCATCCTGACTTGGTGTCAGTCAGTCATCCTGACTTGGTGTCAGTCAGTCATCCTGACTTGGTGTCAGTCAGTCATCTTGACTTGGTGTCAGTCATCCATCCTGACTTGGTGTCAGTCGGTCATCCTGACTTGGTGTCAGTCAGTCATCCTGACTTGGTGTCAGTCAGTCATCTTGACTTGGTGTCAGTCATCCATCCTGACTTGGTGTCAGTCGGTCATCCTGACTTGGTGTCAGTCAGTCATCTTGACTTGGTGTCAGTCGGTCATCCTGACTTGGTGTCAGTCGGTCATCCTGACTTGGTGTCAGTCAGTCATCTTGACTTGGTGTCAGTCAGTCATCTTGACTTGGTGTCAGTCAGTCATCTTGACTTGGTGTCAGTCAGTCATCTTGACTTGGTGTTCCTGTCCAAGCAAAGAAGTCATGTTCCTCACCGGCTCCTTGCCGTCCATGGCCTCCAGCCAGAGCCTGCGGTTGGACTGGGACAGTGCCTGCAGCGTGATGACACCGTGCCTGTAAAGACACAATGTTTAGTCCTCATTGTTAGCCTGGTCCTCCAGCACACATGCATGAAGACATCTGGTTCAGGTCCACGTCAGGACTAGACAACCTTGGCCAATCAACGGGAGATCAATCTTGGGTACCTAATCAAGTATCCAGAGTGACAAGTCCTATCAGAGGATCAGGTCACCAGGTGAGCTCATGCAGGTGGACATCAATCAGTGCTTGATTAGTCATTAGAGATCACATGATGGATGGAGAGAAGGTTCACACGTCACATGCTGAAGAACCACCTACCGGACTTTGTGGAATGGTCTGAAAAGACTTCCTCCACGGATGTTTCTACACGTCCAAGAAGACAAGAGAAGAAGAAGAGTGTGGAGGACACATCTAGACTCAAACATGGAGGACACATCTAGACTCAAACATGGAGGACACATCTAGAAGAAGCAGGAAGCAGAATGAAAAGTCCACATGTTTGCTTCTCCAAGAAGATGAGATCCATCACAAACCTCTCCACCACCTCGATGTCGAAGCAGAAACGTTTGTCAATGGAGTCTGTCTTCCTTCGGATGCAGGACTTGAGCTTGAACATCTCAGCCTGGTTCACCAACAGACTGCTCTACAAAGACATGACAACAAGTCAGGAGTCACACGTGTCAGAGAAAACACAAGATTGGACAAAGAAGTCAGCTCAAGAAAGAACAAACTAAGCTCAAGTCAACAAACCCTAGAAAATACCTATAAAAAACTAAGCTGAACTAGGACTAAACCTAAATAGACTCAGTTAAGATCAGCCAACTGTAACAACTCGGAACAAACTAAGCTGAACTAAGAACAAAACTTAGATAAACTAAGAACAAAATTAAACTAAACTACGAACAAAATCAACCAAACTAAGAACAAAACTTAAATAAACTAAGATCAGAATAAGATAAACCAAGAACAAAACTTGATTAAACTAAGAACCAACTAAAATAAACTAAAACCAAACTACACCAAACCAATATAAACTATGAACAAAACTAAACTAAGAACAAAACTTAGCTAAAGTAAGAACAAAATAAAACTAATTTAAGAACAAACTAAGCAAAACTAAGACAGACTAAGCTAAACTAAGAACAAAATTTAGCTAAATTAAGAACAAATTAGAATTAGGAAAGCACTAAATCAGAATCAGAAACACTTTAATAATCCCAGAGGGGGAAAAATAAGATTTTCGGCACACTCCCTAAAATTAACTAAACTAAGAACAGACAAAGCAAAACTAAAACAGACTAAGATAAACTAAGAACAAAACTAAACTTAACTAAGAACAAAACTAAACTCAACGAAGAACAAAACTTAGTTCAAGCAATAACAAACTAAGATAGACTAAGAACAATACTAAACTAAGAACAAAACTTAGTTCAACTAAGAACAAATCTTAGTTCAACTAGGAAAGAGACTAAGCTAATCTAAGAACAAAACTTAGTTCAACTAAGAACAAAACTTAGTTAAACTAGGAATGAGACTAAGCTAATCTAAGAACAAAACTTAGTTCAACTAAGAACAAAATTTAGTTCAACTAGGAATGAGACTAAGCTAATCTAAGAACAAAACTTAGTTCAACTAAGAACAAAACTTAGTTCAACTAGGAATGAGACTAAGCTAATCTAAGAACAAAATTTAGTTAAACTAAGAACAAAACTTAGTTAAACTAGGAATGAGACTAAGCTAATCTAAGAACAAAACTTAGTTCAACTAAGAACAAAATTTAGTTAAACTAGGAATGAGACTAAGCTAATCTAAGAACAAAACTTAGTTCAACTAAGAACAAAATTTAGTTAAACTAGGATTGAGACTAAGCTAATCTGAGAACAAAACTTAGTTCAACTAAGAACAAAACTTAGTTCAACTAGGAATGAGACTAAGCTAATCTAAGAACAAAACTTAGTTCAACTAAGAACAAAACTTAGTTAAACTAGGAATGAGACTAAGCTAATCTAAGAACAAAACTTAGTTCAACTAAGAACAAAATTTAGTTAAACTAGGAATGAGACTAAGCTAATCTAAGAACAAAACTTAGTTCAACTAAGAACAAAATTTAGTTAAACTAGGAATGAGACTAAGCTAATCTGAGAACAAAACTTAGTTCAACTAAGAACAAAACTTAGTTCAACTAGGAATGAGACTAAACTAATCTAAGAACAAAACTTAGTTCAACTAAGAACAAAACTTAGTTAAACTAGGAATGAGACTAAGCTAATCTAAGAACAAAACTTAGTTCAACTAAGAACAAAATTTAGTTAAACTAGGAATGAGACTAAGCTAATCTAAGAACAAAACTAAAAAGTTAAAGTTAAAGTACCAATGATTGTCACACACACACTAGGTGTGGCGAATTTATTCTCTGCATTTGACCCATCACCCTTGATCACCCCCTGGGAGGTGAGGGGAGCAATGAGCAGCAGCGGTGGCCGCGCCCGGGAATCATTTTTGGTGATTTAACCCCCAATTCCAACCCTTGATGCTGAGTGCCAAGCAGGGAGGTAATGGCTCCCATTTTTATAGTCTTTGGTATGACTCGGCCGGGGTTTGAACTCACGACCTACCAATCTCAGGGCGGACACTCTAACCACTAGGCCACTGAGCAGAACAAACTAAGATGAATTAAGAACAAAACTAAACTAAGAACACATTTTGTTAAACTAAAAACAAAGGAAGATAAAAAAAAGGACAAAACTAATCGAAACTAAGAATGATGACATCACAAGAGTAGAGGAGTTAAATTCCACAGTGAGATCAAAAAGGTGAGTAGCAGTAAAACCTGTTTGTTGTCAGTGTTGATCATGGTGAGAGTGTTGCTGATCTTCTCGTACGTGCAGTAGTGTCTGCTCCACGTGCTTCCTAGTGGACCTACACTCAGTCATCAGTCAGTCAATCAATCAATCATTCAGTCAGTCAATCAATCAGTTAGAAGCATGTTAAACATGTGCAGCAGAGCTGAGGAAACACTCCTTGACTCACGTTTCTCCTGCACGTACAAGAAGCCCTCCATGGTCCACTGGCCTGGAGCTGTGTAGTCCTGGTCTGCACACCTGATCCTCCTCATCAGCTTCTCCACCTCCTGCTTGGTGCTCACAAAGTTGTTGCGTGTCTGTGAGGAGAAGCAGGTAGGTCACGACCACAGCACGGAGTTTCCTCTCGGCAGCCTTCATCATCATCTTCTTCATCTGGGTGGACCAGAGACGTGTGGGCCACGATAAGGTCCTAAAGGAGGTCTTACAACAAGGCAGGAGGAAAGGTGAAACTTACGTTCTGCAGGTTGAGCTGCAGCTGCTGCTTGTAGGGCTCCAGTTCATGGGCCAGCTCATATCCTTCATGGTAGAAGGTGAACAGACCCTGCAGGAAAGCCAGCAGCTGTGGAGGTGCAACACTCAGATGTATAATATATAGGGGTGTAACGGTACGTGTATTTGTATTGAACCGTTTCGGTAAAGGGGTTTCGGTTCGGTTCGGAGGTGTACCGAACGAGTTTCCACATGAACATATTCCTTCTGCCTCTGTCTCTGTCAGTCCTCTACACAGCACCCAGCATTGTCCCACCCACACAACCATCTGATTGGTTACAAACAGAGCGGTAACAGCCAATCAGCAGTGCGTATTCAGAGCGCATGTAGTCAGTGCTTAGCATTTAGCAGGTAAGCATCAGGCAGCGGACTCTCCCCAAATGATAAACGCCTCCCAGTCAACTACTAGTAACATCACTATGAGCCCGTTGACATTCTAGAAATGTAAAAGGCAGCTCAGCTCGCTCGCAGTCTTGGCTTGAGGTGAAGGCTAATTCGCTTTTAGTGTAACTTTAGCTAATTTTGCGGTGTGTGTGTGTGCGTGTGTTACGGACAGCAAAGCCCTGTCTGTTATTTCACTTGACCTTTTTCTGTGTTGATTGAGCTGTGTTGAAGCAGCAACAAAGGACATTATGTTAAATGAAAAGTATATGTCTCCGATAATTGATATAATAATGTAAGTGCATCATAAAGCCTACATGAACTCCATGGTGTTCAGGGATGAATAGTCTCTCCTATTACTATTGTACTATTTTTTCAGCTGTAGTTACATTAATCGTTAGTAATGCAGCAGCCTAGTTTTGAATGGCAGGGTCCCTGCTACCACATGTTGATACAAATATAACATTTACATAATAAAAATCAACTACAGGCTTCCCAAATGCTGTAATAAATTAAGCATGATGAGTTGACTTGAAACTGTTTAATGTTACACTTTTTATATGTGCAAGAAAAGTTTTGTCATTTTATTTAATCTGAACAACAACTTGAGGCAGTTTAATGTTGATTAATGTGGGCATAATTATTATAGTGTTCCCAATGTTAAAAGGATAAAGCCATTGTTTACAAATTTGCTAAATAAATAACCAAAAAATGTATATTTTGTGGTTTTCTTACTGTACCGAAAATGAACCGAACCGTGACCTCTAAACCGAGGTACGTACAGACACAGACACTGATCTGATATCAGACATCAGACATGAGCTTATGTATCAATCCTGACGTTATTAATGACGTAATATCAGAAAGCACAATCAGATAGAAAACAGCTTTTGCAAAAAAAAAAAAAAAGGTGTACTTCAGGAAAGAAAAAAGCTCCACACTGAAGCTTGACACTCAACTGCAGAGAGTAGCAGGTGTTGAGTAGACGTGATAGAGGATTGAAAAGAGAATGAGTTAATCTACAAGCACAATAAACATGAATATTTGTCAAACCTGCTGAGGTAGGTGTACCTAATAGTGTGCTGACACAAAGTCTTCATTCATCTTGATGAAAGCAAGAGTTTAAACTAGGTCTGGTCTTACCGGCTCCACAAACTCAAACTTCTTCTTTTCTTGCACTTCCTGTATTTTGAAGACATATTCCAGTGAGGCGTCGTAGAAGACTTGTCTCTCCTTCTTCATCTGCATGTCAGCCTGTGAGGGAGCAGGCAGCCTATCACAGTCCAGTGTAGTGGGGGATGTGGGTGACATGTGTGAGCGACATAGGAAGCACCCTTCACATGTCACCTAGGAAGCACCCTTCACATATAATATGCACCCTTCACATGTCACCTAGGAAGCACCCTTCACATATAATATGCACCCTTCACATGTCACCTAAAAGATGCACCCTTCACATGTCACCTAGGAAGCACCCTTTACACGTCACATAGGAAGCACCCCTCACATGTCACCTATAAGATGCACTCTTCACATGTCACCTATAAGATGCACCCTTCACATGTCACCTATAAAATGCACCCTTCACATGTCACATATAAGATGCACCCTTCACATTTCGCCTATTAGATGCACCCTTCACATGTCACCTATAAGATGCACCCTTCACATATAATATGCACCCTTCACATGTCACCTATAAGATGCACCCTTCACATGTCACCTATAAGATGCGCCCTTCACATGTCACCTATAAGATGCGCCCTTCACATGTCACCTATAAGATGCACTCTTCACATGTCACCTATAAGATGAACTCTTCACATGTCACCTATAAGATGCACACTTCACATGTCACCTATAAGATGCACACTTCACATGTCACCTATAAGATGCACTCTTCACAGGTCACCTATAAGATGCACCCTTCAAATGTCACCTATAAAATGCACCCTTCACATGTCACATACAAGATGCACCCTTCACATTTCGCCTATTAGATGCACCCTTCACATGTCACCTATAAGATGCACCCTTCACATGTCACCTATAAGATGCACCCTTCACATGTCATCTATAAGATGCACCCTTCACATTTCACCTATAAGATGCATCCTTCACATGTCACCTAAAAGATATACCCTTTACATGTCACCTATAAGATGCACACTTCACATGTCACCTATAAGATGCATCCTTCACATGTCACATATAAGATGCACCCTTCACATATAATATGCACCCTTCACATGACAACTATAAGATGCACCATTAACATGTCACCTATTAGATGCACCCTTCACATGTCACCTATAAGATGCACCCTTCACATATAATATTCATCCTTCACATGTCACCTATAAGATGCACCCATCACATGTCACCTATAAGATGCACCCTTCACATGTCACCTATAAGATGCACCCTTCACATGTCACCTATTAGATACACCCTTCACATAAGATGCACCCTTCACATGTCACCTATAAGATGCACCCTTCACATGTCACCTATAAGATGCACCCTTCACATGTCACCTATAAGATGCACCCTTCACATGTCATCTATAAGATGCACCCTTCACATTTCACCTATAAGATGCATCCTTCACATGTCACCTATAAGATATACCCTTTACATGTCACCTATAAGATGCACACTTCACATGTCACCTATAAGATGCACCCTTCACATGTCACCTATTAGATACACCCTTCACATAAGATGCACCCTTCACATGTCACCTATAAGATGCACCCTTCACATGTCACCTATAAGATGCACCCTTCACATGTCACCTATAAGATGCACCCTTCACATGTCATCTATAAGATGCACCCTTCACATTTCACCTATAAGATGCATCCTTCACATGTCACCTATAAGATATACCCTTTACATGTCACCTATAAGATGCACACTTCACATGTCACCTATAAGATGCATCCTTCACATGTCACATATATGATGCACCCTTCACATATAATATGCACCCTTCACATGACAACTATAAGATGCACCCTTCACATGTCACCTATAAGATGCACCCTTCACATATAATATTCATCCTTCACATGTCACCTATAAGAAGCACCCATCACATGTCACCTATAAGATGCACCCATCACATGTCACCTATAAGATGCACCCTTCACATGTCACCTATAAGATGCACCCTTCACATGACAACTATAAGATGCACCCTTCACATGTCACCTATAAGATGCACCCTTCACATATAATATTCATCCTTCACATGTCACCTATAAGAAGCACCCATCACATGTCACCTATAAGATGCACCCTTCACATGTCACCTATAAGATGCACCCTTCACATGTCACCTATTAGATACACCCTTCAAATAAGATGCACCCTTCACATGTCACCTATAAGATGCACCCTTCACATGTCACCTATAAGATGCACCCTTCACATGTCACCTATAAGATGCACCCTTCACATGTCACCTATAAGATATACCCTTTACATGTCACCTATAAGATATACCCTTTACATGTCACCTATAAGATGCACACTTCACATGTCACCTATAAGATGCGTCCTTCACATGTCACCTATAAGATGCACCCTTCACATGTCACCTATGAGATGCACCCTTCACATGTCACCTATAAGATGCATCCTTCACATGTCACCTATAAGATGCACCCGTCACATGTCACCTATAAGATGCACCCTTCACATATAATATTCATCCTTCACATGTCACCTATAAGAAGCACCCATCACATGTCACCTATAAGATGCACCCATCACATGTCACCTATAAGATGCACCCTTCACATGTCACCTATAAGATGCACCCTTCACATGACAACTATAAGATGCACCCTTCACATGTCACCTATAAGATGCACCCTTCACATATAATATTCATCCTTCACATGTCACCTATAAGAAGCACCCATCACATGTCACCTATAAGATGCACCCTTCACATGTCACCTATAAGATGCACCCTTCACATGTCACCTATTAGATACACCCTTCACATAAGATGCACCCTTCACATGTCACCTATAAGATGCACCCTTCACATGTCACCTATAAGATGCACCCTTCACATGTCACCTATGAGATGCACCCTTCACATGTCACCTATAAGATGCATCCTTCACATGTCACCTATAAGATGCACCCTTCACATGTCACCTATAAGATGCACCCTTCACATGTCACCTATGAGATGCACCCTTCACATGTCACCTATAAGATGCACCCTTCACATGTCACCTATAAGATGCACCCTTCACATATAATATTCATCCTTCACATGTCACCTATAAGAAGCACCCATCACATGTCACCTATAAGATGCACCCATCACATGTCACCTATAAGATGCACCCTTCACATGTCACCTATAAGATGCACCCTTCACATGACAACTATAAGATGCACCCTTCACATGTCACCTATAAGATGCACCCTTCACATATAATATTCATCCTTCACATGTCACCTATAAGAAGCACCCATCACATGTCACCTATAAGATGCACCCTTCACATGTCACCTATAAGATGCACCCTTCACATGTCACCTATTAGATACACCCTTCACATAAGATGCACCCTTCACATGTCACCTATAAGATGCACCCTTCACATGTCACCTATAAGATGCACCCTTCACATGTCACCTATAAGATGCACCCTTCACATGTCACCTATAAGATATACCCTTTACATGTCACCTATAAGATATACCCTTTACATGTCACCTATAAGATGCACACTTCACATGTCACCTATAAGATGCGCCCTTCACATGTCACCTATAAGATGCACCCTTCACATGTCACCTATGAGATGCACCCTTCACATGTCACCTATAAGATGCATCCTTCACATGTCACCTATAAGATATACCCTTTACATGTCACCTATGAGATGCACTCTTCACATGTCACCTATAAGATGCATCCTTCACATGTCACCTATAAGATATACCCTTTACATGTCACCTATAAGATGCACACTTCACATGTCACCTATAAGATGCATCCTTCACATGTCACATATATGATGCACCCTTCACATATAATATGCACCCTTCACATGACAACTATAAGATGCACCATTCACATGTCACCTATTAGATGCACCCTTCACATGTCACCTATAAGATGCACCCTTCACATATAATATTCATCCTTCACATGTCACCTTTAAGAAGCACCCATCACATGTCACCTATAAGATGCACACTTCACATGTCACCTATAAGATGCACCCTTCACATGTCACCTATTAGATACACCCTTCACATGTCACCTATAAGATGCACCCTTCACATGTCACCTATTAGATACACCCTTCACATAAGATGCACCCTTCACATGTCACCTATAAGATGCACCCTTCACATGTCACCTATTAGATACACCCTTCACATAAGATGCACCCTTCACATGTCACCTATAAGATGCACCCTTCACATGTCACCTATAAGATGCACCCTTCACATGACAACTATAAGATGCACCCTTCACATGTCACCTATAAGATGCACCCTTCACATATAATATTCATCCTTCACATGTCACCTATAAGAAGCACCCATCACATGTCACCTATAAGATGCACCCTTCACATGTCACCTATAAGATGCACCCTTCACATGTCACCTATTAGATACACCCTTCACATAAGATGCACCCTTCACATGTCACCTATAAGATGCACCCTTCACATGTCACCTATAAGATGCACCCTTCACATGTCACCTATAAGATGCACCCTTCACATGTCACCTATAAGATATACCCTTTACATGTCACCTATAAGATATACCCTTTACATGTCACCTATAAGATGCACACTTCACATGTCACCTATGAGATGCACCCTTCACATGTCACCTATAAGATATACCCTTTACATGTCACCTATAAGATGCACACTTCACATGTCACCTATAAGATGCACCCTTCACATATAATATTCATCCTTCACATGTCACCTATAAGAAGCACCCATCACATGTCACCTATAAGATGCACCCTTCACATGTCACCTATAAGATGCACCCTTCACATGTCACCTATTAGATACACCCTTCACATAAGATGCACCCTTCACATGTCACCTATAAGATGCACCCTTCACATGTCACCTATAAGATGCACCCTTCACATGTCACCTATAAGATGCACCCTTCACATGTCACCTATAAGATATACCCTTTACATGTCACCTATAAGATATACCCTTTACATGTCACCTATAAGATGCACACTTCACATGTCACCTATAAGATGCGCCCTTCACATGTCACCTATAAGATGCACCCTTCACATGTCACCTATGAGATGCACCCTTCACATGTCACCTATAAGATGCATCCTTCACATGTCACCTATAAGATATACCCTTTACATGTCACCTATGAGATGCACTCTTCACATGTCACCTATAAGATGCATCCTTCACATGTCACCTATAAGATATACCCTTTACATGTCACCTATAAGATGCACACTTCACATGTCACCTATAAGATGCATCCTTCACATGTCACATATATGATGCACCCTTCACATATAATATGCACCCTTCACATGACAACTATAAGATGCACCATTCACATGTCACCTATTAGATGCACCCTTCACATGTCACCTATAAGATGCACCCTTCACATATAATATTCATCCTTCACATGTCACCTTTAAGAAGCACCCATCACATGTCACCTATAAGATGCACACTTCACATGTCACCTATAAGATGCACCCTTCACATGTCACCTATAAGATACACCCTTCACATGTCACCTATAAGATGCACCCTTCACATGTCACCTATTAGATACACCCTTCACATAAGATGCACCCTTCACATGTCACCTATAAGATGCACCCTTCACATGTCACCTATTAGATACACCCTTCACATAAGATGCACCCTTCACATGTCACCTATAAGATGCACCCTTCACATGTCAACTATAAGATGCGCCCTTCACATGTCACCTATAAGATGCACCCTTCACATGTCACCTATAAGATGCACCCTTCACATGTCACCTATAAGATGCGCCCTTCACATGTCACCTATAAGATGCGCCCTTCACATGTCAACTATAAGATGCGCCCTTCACATGTCACCTATAAGATGCACCCTTCACATGTCACCTATAAGATGCACACTTCACATGTCACCTATAAGATGCACCCTTCACATGTCACCTATAAGATGCACCCTTCACATGTCACCTTTAACAGTGGTTCTCAACCTTTTTTCAGTGATGTACCCCCTGTGAATTTTTTTTTATTTCAAGTACCCCCTAATCAGAGCAAAGCATTTTTGGTTGAAAAAAAGAGATAAAGAAGTAAAATACAGCACTATGTCATCAGTTTCTGATTTATTAAATTGTATAACAGTGCAAAATATTGCTCATTTGTAGTGGTCTTTCTTGAACTATTTGGAAAAAAAGATAGGTTTTTATTTATATTTATAAAGGATTTTTTAATTGTTGCTATTTTTAGAATATTAAAAAAAAAACTCACGTACACCTTGGCATACCTTCAAGTACCCCCAGAAGTACGCGTACCTCCATTTGAGAACCACTGACCTATAAGACGCACCCTTCCCATGTCACCTCTAAGATGCACCATTCACATGTCACCTTTGAAGGGGACAAATCATGCTTCTTACCTCCTGCAGATAAGCTTCCTTCTTCTTACAAGACAGGCTGAGGTGTCTCTCAAGTGAAGAATAATATTTCTCACTCTCCTTTTTAAACTTCTTCTTGACTTCCTGAGAAGGAGAAAATCAGTTTTAAACGTGAGATGTAGCTGACACTTTTTTGTCAAGAACATGCGGTTAGAAAATTGTATTAATGTTTATATCATAAAGAACATTCAGTATTAAATGTTTAATAATGTTTATATCTTAAGAACATTCAGTAATAAACAATTATGAAGGTTAATAACATTGTCACTGCAAGTATAAAAATCAAATGTCTGCCAT